>NC_057800.1:598639372-598689974 GCF_018294505.1 Triticum aestivum | reverse complement strand
CAGTGCTTGTCTAAGTGTTGGTTCGAACTGAGTAGACTGCGGGGCCACCTCGGGGAAACTTGAGGGCTGGCTTTACTCATAGGATGTCTCATCCGGTGTTGCCCTGAGAACAATATATGTGCAGCTCCCATCAGCATGTCGGCGCATCGGGCGGCTTTGCTGGACTTGTTTTACCATTGTCGAAATGTCTTGTAAATGGGATTCCGAGTCTGATCGGGTCTTCCCGCTAGAAGGAATATCCTTCGTTGACCGTGAGAGCTTGTGATGGGCTAAGTTGGGACACCCCTGCAGGGTTTTGAACTTTCGAAAGCCGTGCCCGCGGTTATGGGCAGATGGGAATTTGTTAATGTCCGGTTGTAGAAAACCTGAAGTTGACCTTAATTAAAATGCATCAACCGCGTGTGTAACTGTGATGGTCTCTTTTCGGCGGAGTCCGGGAAGTGAACACGGTGTTGGAGTTATGATTGACGTAGGTTGTTCTAGGATCACTTCTTGATCATAGTTTATCGATCGTGCTTTGCCTTCTCTTCTCGCTCTCATTTGCGTATGTTTAGCCACCATATATGCTAGTCGCTTGCTGCAGCTCCACTTCATACCTTTACCTTACCCATAAGCTTAAATAGTCTTGATCGCGAGGGTGCGAGATTGCTGAGTCCCCGTGACTCACAGATACTTCCAAAACCAGCTTGCAGGTGCCGATGAGTACGTGCAGACAACGCAACCAAGCTCAAGGAGGAGCTCGATGAAGATCTTGTCCTTCATGTTGTTCCGTTTCTAGTTGATCAGTAGTGGAGCCCAGTCGGGTCGATCGGGGGACCTTGTCGCATTTGGGGTAGTCTTCTTTTATTTTGGCTCCATAGTCGGGCCTTGATTGTATTTGGTTGATGTAATGCTTTATTCATGTATTGTGTGACGTGGCGATTATAAGCCAACTATGTATCTCTTTCCCTTATGTATTACATGGGTTGTGTGAAGTTACCTCACTTGCGACATTGCTTTCAATGCGGTTATGCCTCTAAGTCATGCTTCGACACGTGGGAGATATAGCCGCATCGAGGGCGTTACAACATGCCACTGGGTCAGGCCCGAGCGGCTTGGGGATGATATAGCCCGAGGGGCACCCCCAGCAAGGTAAGCTAAAGACGTGACAAAATGGATACATGCCACAGGGACGGACCCACGCGGCCTGGGAATGATGCAGCCCGAGGGGCGCTCCCAGCTAAATAAACTTGGAAAATGTCACCTGGTTCTGTCGATGAAGGGATGTTGGAGCAGCTGGAGGTATGCAGCGCAGGGGATTGCTCCTCACGAGCCACCGGGGCCCTCAGCCTCGGGAGGCTCGGGGGGTCCAGGTGGTTCCTTGAGGACCGTCTCCATCTCCGTCAGCACAGTGTGGTGCCTGGCCTCCTGAGCCGCCAGGATGCCCCGCAGGTTGCGCTGATAGGCGGACGACACGCTTGGCAGGCCAAAAGGCATGCGAACATAGCTGTGCGGGGGACCCTTGCAGCGTCCCACGCGCGAAGGTGATGACACACAAGTATAGGGGATCTATCATAGTCCTTTCGATAAGTAAGAGTGTCGAACCCAACGAGGAGCAGAAAGAAATGATAAGCGGTTTTCAATAAGGTATTCTCTGCAAGCACTGAAATTATAGGTAACAGATAGTTTTGTGATAAGATAAATTGTAACGGGTAGCAAGTAACAAGTGTAAATAAAGTGCAGCAAGATGGCCCAATCCTTTTTGTAACAAAGGACAAGCCTGGACAAACTCTTATATAGAGAAAACGCTCCCAAGGACACATGGGAATTATCGTCAAGCTAGTTTTCATCACGCTCATATGATTCACGTTCGGTACTTTGATAATTTGATATGTGGGTGGACCGGTGCTTGGGTGCTGCCCTTACTTGGACAAGCATCCGACTTATGATTAACTATTATTGCAAGCATCCGCTGTTGGAAATATGCCCTAGAGGCAATAATACATTAGTTATTATTATATTTCCTTGTTCATGATAATCGTTTATTATCCATGCTAGAATTGTATTGATAGGAAACTCAGATACATGTGTGGATACATAGACAACACCATGTCCCTAGTAAGCCTCTAGTTGACTAGCTCGTTGATCAATAGATGGTTACGGTTTCCCGACCATGGACATTGGATGTCATTGATAACAGGATCACATCATTAGGAGAATGATGTGATGGACAAAGACCCAATCCTAAGCCTAGCACAAGATCATGTAGTTCGTATGCTAAAGCTTTTCTAATGTCAAGTATCATTTCCTTAGACCATGAGATTGTGCAACTCCCGGATACCGTAGGAGTGCTTTGGGCATGCCAAACGTCACATCGTAACTGGGTGGCTATAAAGGTACACTACAGGTATCTCCGAAAGTGTCTGTTGGGTTGGCACGAATCGAGACTGGGATTTGTCACTCCGTGTAAACGGAGAGGTATCTCTGGGCCCACTCGGTAGGACATCATCATAATGTGCACAATGTGATCAAGGAGTTGATCACGGGATGATGTGTTACGAAACGAGTAAAGAGACTTGCCGGTAACGAGATTGAACAAGGTATCGGGATACCGACGGTCGAATCTCGGGCAAGTATCGTACCGCTAGACAAAGGGAATTGTATACGGGATTGATTAAGTCCTTGACATCGTGGTTCATCCGATGAGATCATCGTGGAACATGTGGGAGCCAACATGGGTATCCAGATCCCGCTGATGGTTATTGACCGGAGAGTCATCTCGGTCATGTCTGCATGTCTCCCGAACCCGTAGGGTCTACACACTTAAGGTTCGGTGACGCTAGGGTTATAGAGATATTAGTATGTGGTAACCCGAAAGTTGTTCGGAGTCCCGGATGAGATCCCGGACGTCACGAGGAGTTCCGGAATGGTCCGGAGGTAAAGATTTATATATATATGGGAAGTCTTGTTTTTGTCGCCGGAAAAGTTTCGCGCATTATCGGTATTGTACCGGGAGTGCCGAAAGGGGTCCGGGGGTCCACCAAGGAGGTTCACCTGCCTCAGGGGGGGCACATGGGCTGTAGGGGTGTGCGCCTTGGCCTATATGGGCCAAGGGCACCAGCCCCAAGAGGCCCATGCGCCAAGAGATAAGGGAAAGGAAGAGTCCTAAAAGGGGAAGGCACCTCCTAGGTGCCTTGGTGAGGATGGACTCCTCCCTGGCCGCACCCTTCCTTGGAGGAAGGGCCAAGGCTGCGCCCCCCCTCTCCCTTGGCCCTATATATAGTGGGGGGAAGGGAGGGCAGCCACACCTAAGCCCTGGCGCCTCCCTCTCCCTCCCATGACACATCTCCCTCCTCCCGCAGCGCTTGGCGAAGCCCTGTTGGAATCCCGCTACTTCCACCACCACGCCGTCGTGCTGCTGGATCTCCATCAACCTCTCTTCCCCACTTGCTGGATCAAGAAGGAGGAGACGTCGCTGCTCCGTACGTGTGTTGAACGCGAAGGTGCCGTCCGTTCGGCGCTAGGATCATCGGTGATTTGGATCACGACGAGTACGACTCCATCAACCCCGTTCTCTTGAACGCTTCCGCGCGCGATCTACAAGGGTAGGTAGATCCACTCCTCCCTCGTTGCTAGATGACTCCATAGATTGATCTTGGTGATACATAGAAAATTTTGAATTATTGCTACGTTCCCCAACAGTGGTATCAGAGCCAGGTTTATGCGTAGTTTCTATGCACGAGTAGAACACAAAGTAGTTGTGGGCGTTGATTTTGTTCAATATGCTTACCGTTACTAGTCCAATCTTGATTCGGCGGCATTGTGGGATGAAGCTGCCCGGACCGACCTTACACGTACTCTTACGTGAGACTGGTTCCATCGACTGACATGCACTAGTTGCATAAGGTGGCTAGCGGGTGTCTGTCTCTCCCACTTTAGTCGGACCGGATTCGATGAAAAGGGTCCTTATGAAGGGTAAATAGCAATTGGCATATCACATTGTGGTTTTTGCGTAGGTAAGAAACGTTCTTGCTAGAAACCCATAGCAGCCACGTAAAACATGCAAACAACAATTAGAGGACGTCTAACTTGTTTTTGCAGGGTATGCTATGTGATGTGATATGGCCAAGAAGAATGTGATGAATGATATGTGATGTATGAGATTGATCATGTTCTTGTAATAGGAATCACGACTTGCATGTCGATGAGTATGACAACCAGCAGGAGCCATAGGAGTTGTCTTTATTTATTTAATACCTGTGTGTCAACATAAACGTCATGTAATTACTTTACTTTATTGCTAACCGGTAGCCATAGAAGTAGAAGTAATAGTTGGCGAGACAACTTCATGAAGACACGATGATGGAGATCATGGTGTCAGCCGGTGACGGTGATGATCATGGAGCCCCGAAGATGGAGATCAAAAGGAGCAATATGATATTGGCCATATCACGTCACTATTTGATTGGATATGATGTTTATCATGTTTATACATCTTATTTGCTTAGAACGACGGTAGTAAATAAGATGACCCCTCATTAAAATTTCAAGAAAGTGTTTCCCCTAACTGTGCACCGTTGCGAAAGGTCGTCGTTTCGAAGCATCACGTGATAACTACGTGATAGTTCAGTTAAACGGTTTAGAGTTGAGGCACCGAAGACGTTTTGAAACATCGCGAAACATATGAGATGTTTCGAGGGCTGAAATTGGCATTTCAGGCTCGTGTCCACGTCAATAGGTATGAGACCTCCGACGATTTTCTTAGCCTGCAAACTAAGGAGAAAAGCTTAATTGTTGAGCTTGTGCTCAGATTGTCTGAGTACAACAATCATTTGAATCAAGTGGGAGTTGATCTTCCAAATGAGATAGTGATGTTTCTCCGAAGTCATTACCACCAAGCTGCTAGAGCTTCGTGATGAACTATAATGTATCGGGGACATATATGATGATCCTTGAGATATTCGCGATGTTTGACACCACAAAAGTAGAAATCAAAAAGGAGCATCAATTGTTGATGGTTTGTGAAACCACTAGTTTCAAGGAGGGCAAGGGCAAAAGGGATGCTTCATGAAACGGCAAATCAGCTGCTGCTCTAGTGAAGAAACCCAAGGTTGAACCCAAACCTGAGACTAAGTGCTTCTGTAATAAGGGGAACAACCACTGGAGCAGAATTACCCTAGATACTTGGTAGATGAGAAGGCTGTCGATAGAAGTATATTGGATATACATTATGTTAATGTGTACTTTACTAGGTTGCTAAGTGTTAGTAACTCGAAATAAAAGCTACGGAATAAACGGAGACTAGCCAAAAGGTGAGATGACGATATGTGTTGGAAGTATTTCCATGGTTGATCAAATATTGTACGCTCCCTCTACCATCAAGATTGGTGTTTGCGTTGAGCATAGACATGATTGGATTATGTCTATCGCAATACGGTTATTCATTTAAGGAGAGAGTAATGGTTACTCTGTTTATTTGAATAATACCTTCAATGGTCTTACACCTAAAATGAATGGTTTATTGAATCTCGATCGTAGTGATACACATGTTCATGCCAAAAGATAGTAATGATAGTACCACCTACTTGTGGCACTGCCACGTAAGTCATATCGGTATAAAACGCATGAAGAAGCTCCATGTTGATGGATCTTTGGGCTCACTCGTTTTTTGAAAAGTTTGAGGCATGCGAACCATGTCTATTGGTGTATATGCATGAAGAAACTCCATGCAAATGGACCGTTTGGACTCACTAGATTTTGAATCACTTGAGACATGCAAATCATACCACATGGGCAAGATGACTGAAAGCCTCGTTTTCAGTAAAATGGAACTAGAAAGCAACTTGTTGGAAGTAATACATTTTGATGTGTGCAGTCCAATGAGTGCTAAGGCATGTAGTGGATATCGTTAGGTTCTTACTTCACAGATGATTTGAGTAGATGTTGAGTATATTTACTTGATGAATCACAAGTCTGAATTATTGAAAGGTTCAAGTAATTTCAGGGTGAAGTTGAAAGATCGTCGTGACAAGAGGATAAGATATCTATGATATGATCATAGAGATGAATATCTGAATTATGAGTTTGGCATAGAATTAAGACATTGTGGAAATTGTTTCACAACTAATACAGCCTCGAACACCATAGTGTGATGGTGTGTCCGAACATCATAACTGCACCCTATTGGATATGATGCATACCATGATGTCTCTTATCAAATTACCATGATAGTTTATGGGTTAGGCATTAGAGACAACCACATTCACTTTAAATAAGGCACCACGTAATTCCGATGAGATGACACCGTATGAACTATGGTTTAGAGAAACCTAAGCTGTCATTTCTTAAAAGTTTGGGGCTGCGACGCTTATGCGAAAAAGTTTCAGGCTGATAAGCTCGAACCCAAAGCGGATAAATGCATCTTCATAGGACACCCAAAACAGTTGGGTATACCTCCTGTCTCAGAACCGAAAGCAATAAGGGATTGTTTCTAGAATCGGGTCCTTTCTCGAGGAAAAGTTTCTCTCGAAAGAATTGAGTGGGAGGATGGTGGAGACTTGATGAGGTTATTGAACCGTCTCTTGAACTAGTGTGTGGCAGGGTACAGGAAGTTGTTCCTGTGGCACCTACACCAATTGAAGTGGAAGCTTATGATAGTGATCATGAAACTTCAGATCAAGTCACTACCAAACCTCGTGGGATGACAAGGATGCGTACTACTTCAGAGTGGTACGTGATCCTATCTTGGAAGTCATGTTGCTAGACAACAATGAACCTACGAGCCATGGAGAAGCGATGGTGGGCCCGGATTCCGATGAATGGCTCGAGGCCATAAAATCCGAGAGAGGATCCATGTATGAAAACAAAGTGTACACTTTGGCAGAATGGCTCGATGGTCGTAAGGCTATTGAGTACAGATGGATTTTAAAAGGAAGACGGACAATGATGGTAAGTATCACCATTAAGAAAGCTCGACTTGTCGTTAAGATTTTTTCCGACAAGTTCAAGGAGTTGACTATGATGAGACTTTCTCACTCATAGCGGTGCTAAGAGTCTGTTGGAATTATATTAGCGATTACTGCATTATTTATGAAATCTTGCAGATAGGATGTCAAAACATTGTTTCCTCGACGATTTTCTTGAGGAAAGGTTGTATGTGATACAACCGGAAGGTTTTGTCAATCCTGGAAGATTCTAATAAGTATGCAAAGCTCCAACAATCCTTCTAAGGACTGGAGTAAGCATCTCAGAGTTGGAATGTACGCTTTGATGAGATGATCAAAGATTTTGGGTTTATACAAAGTTTATGAGAAACTTGTATTTCCAAAGAAGTGAGTGGGAGCACTATAGAATTTCTGATGAGTATATGTTGTTGACATATTATGGATCAGAAATGATGTAGAATTTCTGGAAAGCATATAGGGTTATTTGGAAAGTGTTTTTCAATGGAAAGCCTGGATTAAGCTACTTGAACATTGAGCATCAAGATCTATAAGGATAGATCAAAACACTTAATGGTACTTTCAAATGAGCACATACCTTGACATGATCTTGAAGGGGTTCAAGATGGATCAGTCAAAGAAGGAGTACTTGCCTGAGTTGTAAGGTATGAAGTTAAGACTTAAAGCTCGACCACGGCAGAAGAAAGAGAAAGGACGAATGTCGTCCCCTATGCTTTTGTCATAGGCTCTATACGGTATGCCATGCTAAGTACCGCACCTGATGTGTGCCTTGCCACATATCTGGCAAGAGGGTACAAAGGTAATCTAGGAGTAGATCACCAGATAGCGGTCTAAATTATCCTTAGAGGAATAAGGATATGTTTCTCGGTTATGGAGGTGATAAAGAGTTCGACGTAAAGAGTTACGTCGATGCAAGCTTAACACCTATCCGGATAGCTCTGAGTAGAGATACCAGATACGTATAATGGAGCAACAATTTAGAATAGATCCAAGTAGAACAGTTATTTGAAATGGCTCCAAATATAGCGTAGTAGCTGCATCTACAAGATGACATAGAGATTTGCGAAGTACATACGGATCTGAAAGATTCAGACCCGTTGACTATAACATCTCTCACAAGCATAACATGATCAAACCCAGAACTCATCGAGTGTTAATCACATGGTAATGTGAACTAGATTGTTGACTCTAGTAAACTCTTTGGGTGTTAGTCACATGGGGATGTGACCTTGAGTGTTAATGACATATCGATGTGAACTGGATTATTGACTCTAGTGCAAGTGGGAGACTATTGGAAATATGCCCTAGAGGCAATAATAAATTAGTTATTATTATATTTCCTTGTTCATGATAATCGTTTATTATCCATGCTAGAATTGTATTGATAGGAAACTCAGATACATGTGTGGATACATAGACAATACCATGTCCCTAGTAAGCCTCTAGTTGACTAGCGCGTTGATCAATAGATGGTTACGGTTTCCTGACCATGGACATTGGATGTCATTGATAACGGGATCACATCATTAGGAGAATGATGTGATGGACAAAGACCCAATCCTAAGCCTAGCACAAGATCATGTAGTTCGTATGCTAAAGCTTTTCTAATGTCAAGTATCATTTCCTTAGACCATGAGATTGTGCAACTCCCGGATACCGTAGGAGTGCTTTGTGTGTGCCAAACGTCACAACGTAACTGGGTGGCTATAAAGGTACACTACAGGTATCTCCGAAAGTGTCTGTTGGGTTGGCACGAATCGAGACTGGGATTTGTCACTCCGTGTAAACGGAGAGGTATCTCTGGACCCACTTGGTAGGACATCATCATAATGTGCACAATGTGATCAAGGAGTTGATCACGGGATGATGTGTTATGAAACGAGTAAAGAGACTTGCCGGTAACGAGATTGAACAAGGTATCGGGATACCGACGATCGAATCTCGGGCAAGTATCGTACCGCTAGAAAAAGGGAATTGTATACGGGATTGATTAAGTCCTTCACATCGTGGTTCATCCGATGAGATCACCGTGGAACATGTGGGAGCCAACATGGGTATCCAGAACCCGCTGATGGTTATTGACCGGAGAGTCATCTCGGTCATGTCTTCATGTCTCCCGAACCCGTAGGGTCTACACACTTAAGGTTCGGTGATGCTAGGGTTATAGAGATATTAGTATGTGGTAACCCGAAAGTTGTTCGGAGTCCCGGATGAGATCCCGGACGTCACGAGGAGTTCCGGAATGGTCCGGAGGTAAAGATTTATATATATGGGAAGTCTTGTTTTGGTCGCCGGAAAAGTTTCGCGCATTATCGGTATTGTACCGGGAGTGCCGAAAGGTGTCCGGGGGTCCACCAAGGAGGTCCACCTGCCTCAGGGGGGGGCACATGGGCTGTAGGGATGTGCGACTTGGCCTATATGGGCTAAGGGCACCAGCCCCAAGAGGCCCATGCGCCAAGAGATAAGGGAAGGAAGAGTCCTAAAAGGGGAAGGCACCTCCTAGGTGCCTTGGGGAGGATGGACTCCTCCCTGGCCGCACCCTTCCTTGGAGGAAGGGCCAAGGCTGCGCCCCCCCTCTCCCTTGGCCCTATATATAGTGGGGGGAAGGGAGGGCAGCCACACCTAAGCCCTGGCGCCTCCCTCTCCCTCCCATGACACATCTCCCTCCTCCCGCAGCGCTTGGCGAAGCCCTGTTGGAATCCCGCTACTTCCATCACCACGCCGTCTTGCTGCTGGATCTCCATCAACCTCTCCTCCCCCCTTGCTGGATCAAGAAGGAGGAGACGTCGCTGCTCCGTACGTGTGTTGAACGCGGAGGTGCCGTCCGTTCGACGCTAGGATCATCGGTGATTTGGATCACGACGAGTACGACTCCATCAACCTCGTTCTCTTGAACGCTTCCGCGCGCGATCTACAAGGGTATGTAGATCCACTCCTCCCTCGTTGCTAGATGACTCCATAGATTGATCTTGGTGATACGTAGAAAATTTTGAATTATTGCTACGTTCCCCAACAGTGGTATCAGAGCCAGGTCTATGCGTAGTTTCTATGCACGAGTAGAACACAAAGTAGTTGTGGGCGTTGATTTTGTTCAATATGCTTACCGTTACTAGTCCAATCTTGATTCGGCGGCATTGTGGGATGAAGCGGCCCGGACCGACCTTACACGTACTCTTACATGAGACTGGTTCCACCGACTGACATGCACTAGTTGCATAAGGTGGCTAGCGGGTGTCTGTCTCTCCCACTTTAGTCGGATCGGATTCGATGAAAAGGGTCCTTATGAAGGGTAAATAGCAATTGACATATCATGTTGTGGTTTTTGCGTAGGTAAGAAACGTTCTTGCTAGAAACCCATAGCAGCCACGTAAAACATGCAAACAACAATTAGAGGATGTCTAACTTGTTTTTGCAGGGTATGCTATGTGATGTGATATGGCCAAGAAGAATGTGATGAATGATATGTGATGTATGAGATTGATCATGTTCTTGTAATAGGAATCACGACTTGCATGTCGATGAGTATGACAACCGGCAGGAGCCATAGGAGTTGTCTTTATTTATTTATGACCTGCGTGTCAACATAAAAGTCATGTAATTACTTTACTTTATTGCTAACCGGTAGCCATAGAAGTAGAAGTAATAGTTGGCGAGACAACTTCATGAAGACACGATGATGGAGATCATGATGATGGAGATCATGGTGTCATGCCGGTGACGATGATGATCATGGAGCCCCGAAGATGGAGATCAAAAGGAGCAATATGATATTGGCCATATCATGTCACTGTTTGATTGCATATGATGTTTATCATGTTTATACATCTTATTTGCCTAGAACTACGGTAGTAAATAAGATGATCCCTCATTAAAATTTCAAGAAAGTGTTTCCCCTAACTGTGCACCGTTGCGAAAGTTCGTCATTTCGAAGCACCACGTGATGATCGGGTGTGATAGATTCTTACGTTCACATACAACGGGTGTAAGCCAGATTTACACACGCAAAACACTTAGGTTGACTTGACGAGCCTCGCATGTACAGACATGGCCTCGGAACACAAGAGACCGAAAGGTCGAGCATGAATCGTATGGTAGATGCGATCAACATGAAGATGTTCACTGATGATGACTAGTCTGTCTCACATGATGATCGGACACGGCTTAGTTGACTCGGATCATGTAATCACTTAGATGACTAGAGGGATGTCTATCTGAGTGGGAGTTCATAAGATGAACTTAATTATCCTGAACATAGTGAAAAGGTCTTCGCAAATTATGTCGTAGCTCGCGCTTCAGTTCTACTGTTTAGATATGTTCCTAGAGAAAATTTAGTTGAAAGTTGATAGTAGCAGTTATGCGGACTAGGTCCGTAGACTGAGGATTGTCTTCATTGCTTCATAGAAGGCTTATGTCCTTAATGCACCGCTCAGTGTGCTGAACCTCGAACGTCGTCTGTGGATGTTGCGAACATCTGACATACACATTTTGATAACTACGTGATAGTTCAGTTAAACGGTTTAGAGTTGAGGCACCGAAGACGTTTTGAAACATCGCGAAACATATGAGATGTTTCGAGGGCTGAAATTGGGATTTCAGGCTCGTGCCCACGTCAATAGGTATGAGACCTCCGACGATTTTCTTAGCCTGCAAACTAAGGAGAAAAGCTCAATTGTTGAGCTTGTGCTCAGATTGTCTGAGTACAACAATCATTTGAATCAAGTGGGAGTTGATCTTCCAAATGAGATAGTGATGTTTCTCCGAAGTCATTACCACCAAGCTGCTAGAGCTTCGTGATGAACTATAATGTATCGGGGACATATATGATGATCCTTGAGATATTCGCGATGTTTGACACCACAAAAGTAGAAATCAAAAAGGAGCATCAATTGTTGATGTTTTGTGAAACCACTAGTTTCAAGGAGGGCAAGGGCAAAAGGGATGCTTCATGAAATGGCAAATCAGCTGCTGCTCTAGTGAAGAAACCCAAGGTTGAACCCAAACCCGAGACTAAGTGCTTCTGTAATAAGGGGAACAGCCACTAGAGCAAAATTACCCTAGATACTTGGTAGATGAGAAGGCTGTCGATAGAAGTATATTGGATATACATTATGTTAATGTCTACTTTACTAGTACTCCTAGTAGCACCAGGGTATTAGATACCGGTTCGGTTGCTAAGTGTTAGTAACTCGAAATAAAAGCTACGGAATAAATGGAGACTAGCCAAAAGGTGAGATGACGATATGTGTTGGAAGTATTTCCATGGTTGATCAAATATCGTACGCTCCCTCTACCATCAAGATTGGTGTTTGCGTTGAGCATAGACATGATTGGATTATGTCTATCGCAATACGATTATTCATTTAAGGAGAGAGAGTAATGGTTACTCTGTTTATTTGAATAATACCTTCAATGGTCTTACACCTAAAATGAATGGTTTATTCAATCTCGATCGTAGTGATACACATGTTCATGCCAAAAGATAGTAATGATAGTATCACCTACTTGTGGCACTGCCACGTAAGTCATATCGGTATAAAACGCATGAAGAAGCTCCATGTTGATGGATCTTTGGGCTCACTCGTTTTTTGAAAAGTTTGAGGCATGCGAACCATGTCTATTGGTGTATATGCATGAAGAAACTCCATGCAAATGGACCGTTTGGACTCACTAGATTTTGAATCACTTGAGACATGCAAATCATACCACATGGGCAAGATGATTGAAAGCCTCGTTTTCAGTAAAATGGAACTAGAAAGCAACTTGTTGGAAGTAATACATTTTGATGTGTGCAGTCCAATGAGTGCTGAGGCATGTAGTGGATATCGTTAGGTTCTTACTTCACAGATGATTTGAGTAGATGTTGAGTATATTTACTTGATGAATCATGAGTCTGAATTATTGAAAGGTTCAAGTAATTTCAGGGTGAAGTTGAAAGATCGTCATGACAAGAGGATAAGATATCTATGATATGATCATAGAGATGAATATCTGAATTACGAGTTTGGCATAGAATTAAGACATTGTGGAAATTGTTTCACAATTAATATAGCCTCGAACACCATAGTGTGATGGTGTGTCCGAACATCATAACTGCACCCTATTGGATATGATGCATACCATGATGTCTCTTATCGAATTACCACCATAGTTTATGGGTTAGGCATTAGAGACAACCACATTCACTTTAAATAAGGCACCACGTAATTCCGATGAGATGACACCGTATGAACTATGGTTTAGAGAAACCTAAGCTGCCATTTCTTAAAAGTTTGGGGCTGCGACGCTTATGCGAAAAAGTTTCAGGCTGATAAGCTCGAACCCAAAGTGGATAAATGCATCTTCATAGGACACCCAAAACAGTTGGGTATACCTCCTGTCTCAGAACCGAAAGCAATAAGGGATTGTTTCTAGAATCGGGTCCTTTCTCGAGGAAAAGTTTCTCTCAAAAGAATTGAGTGGGAGGATGGTGGAGACTTGATGAGGTTATTGAACCGTCTCTTCAACTAGTGTGTGGCAGGGCACAGGAAGTTGTTCCTGTGGCACCTACACCAATTGAAGTGGAAGCTTATGATAGTGATCATGAAACTTCAGATCAAGTCACTACCAAACCTCGTGGGATGACAAGGATGCGTACTACTTCAGAGTGGTACGTGATCCTGTCTTGGAAGTCATGTTGCTAGACAACAATGAACCTACGAGCCATGGAGAAGCGATGGTGGGCCCGGATTCCGATAAATGGCTCGAGGCCATAAAATCCGAGAGAGGATCCATGTATGAAAACAAAGTGTATACTTTGGCAGAACGGCTCGATGGTCGTAAGGCTATTGAGTATAGATGGATTTTAAAAGGAAGACGGATAATGATGGTAAGTATCACCATTAAGAAAGCTCGACTTGTCATTAAGATTTTTTCCGACAAGTTCAAGGAGTTGACTATGATGAGACTTCTCACTCGTAGCGATGCTAAGAGTTTGTTGGAATTATATTAGCGATTACTGCATTATTTATGAAATCTTGCAGATAGGATGTCAAAACATTGTTTCCTCGACGATTTTCTTGAGGAAAGGTTGTATGTGATACAACCATAAGGTTTTGTCAATCCTGAAAGATGCTAATAAGTATGCAAAGCTCCAGCAATCCTTCTAAGGACTGGAGTAAGCATCTCGGAGTTGGAATGTACGCTTTGATGAGATGATCAAAGATTTTGGGTTTATACAAAGTTTATGAGAAACTTGTATTTCCAAAGAAGTGAGTGGGAGCACTATAGAATTTCTGATGAGTATATGTTGTTGACATATTATGGATCAGAAATGATGTAGAATTTCTGGAAAGCATATAGGGTTATTTGGAAAGTGTTTTTCAATGGAAAGCCTGGATTAAGCTACTTGAACATTGAGCATCAAGATCTATAAGGATAGATCAAAATGCTTAATGGTACTTTCAAATGAGCACATACCTTGACATGATATTGAAGGGGTTCAAGATGGATCAGTCAAAGAAGGAGTACTTGCCTGAGTTGTAAGGTATGAAGTTAAGACTTAAAGCTCGACCACGGCAGAAGAAAGAGAAAGGACGAATGTCGTCCCCTATGCTTTTGTCATAGGCTCTATACGGTATGCCATGCTAAGTACCGCACCTGATGTGTGCCTTGCCACATATCTGGCAAGAGGGTACAAAGGTAATCTAGGAGTAGATCACCAAATAGTGGTCTAAATTATCCTTAGAGGAATAAGGATATGTTTCTCGGTTATTGAGGTGATAAAGAGTTCGACGTAAAGAGTTACGTCGATGCAAGCTTAACACCTATCCGGATAGCTCTGAGTAGAGATACCGGATACGTATAATGGAGCAACAATTTAGAATAGCTCCAAGTAGAACAGTTATTTGAAATGGCTCCAAATATAGCATAGTATCTGCATCTACAAGATGACATAGAGATTTGCGAATTACATACGGATCTGAAAGATTCAGACCCGTTGACTATAACATCTCTCACAAGCATAACATGATCAAACCCAGAACTCATCGAGTGTTAATCACATGGTAATGTGAACTAGATTATTGACTCTAGTAAACTCTTTGGGTGTTAGTCACATGGGGATGTGACCTTGAGTGTTAATCACATATCGATGTGAACTGGATTATTGACTCTAGTGCAAGTGGGACATTGTTGGAAATATGCCCTAGAGGCAATAATAAATTAGTTGTTATTATATTTCCTTGTTCATGATAATCGTTTATTATCCATGCTAGAATTGTATTGATAGGAAACTCAGATACATGTGTGGATACATAGACAACACCATGTCCCTAGTAAGCCTCTAGTTAACTAGCTCGTTGATCAATAGATGGTTACGGTTTCCTGACCATGGACATTGGATGTCATTGATAACGGGATCACATCATTAGGAGAATGATGTGATGGACAAAGACCCAATCCTAAGCCTAGCACAAGATCATGTAGTTCGTATGCTAAAGCTTTTCTATTGTCAAGTATCATTTCCTTAGACCATGAGATTGTGCAACTCCTGGATACCGTAGGAGTGCTTTGGGTGTGCCAAACGTCACAACGTAACTGGGTGGCTATAAAGGTACACTACAGGTATCTCCAAAAGTGTCTGTTGGGTTGGCACGAATCGAGACTGGGATTTGTCACTCCGTGTAAATGGAGAGGTATCTCTGGGCCCACTCGATAGGACATCATCATAATGTGCACAATGTGATCAAGGAGTTGATCACGGGATGATGTGTTACGAAACGAGTAAAGAGACTTGCCGGTAACGATATTGAACAAGGTATCGGGATACCGACAATCGAATCTCGGGCAAGTATCGTACCGCTAGACAAAGGGAATTGTATATGGGATTGATTAAGTCCTTGACATCATGGTTCATCGAATGAGATCATCGTGGAACATGTGGGAGCCAACATGGGTATCCAGATCCCGCTGATGGTTATTGACCGGAGAGTCATCTCGGTCATGTCTGCATGTCTCCCGAACCCGTAGGGTCTACACACTTAAGGTTCGGTGATGCTAGGGTTATAGAGATATTAGTATGCGGTAACCCAAAAGTTGTTCGGAGTCCCGGATGAGATCCCAGACGTCACGAGGAGTTCCGGAATGGTCCGGAGGTAAAGATTTATATATATGGGAAGTCTTGTTTTGGTCGCCGGAAAAGTTTCGCGCATTATCGGTATTGTACCGGGAGTGCCGAAAGGGGTCCGGGGGTCCACCTGCCTCGGGGGGGGGGCACATGGGCTGTAGGGGTGTGCGCCTTGGCCTATATGGGCCAAGGGCACCAGCCCGAAGCGGCCCATGCGCCAAGAGATAAGGGAAAGGAAGAGTCCTAAAAGGGGAAGGCACCTCCTAGGTGCCTTGGGGAGGATGGACTCCTCCCTGGCCGCACCCTTCCTTGGAGGAAGGGCCAAGGCTGCGCCCCCCCTCTCCCTTGGCCCTATATATAGTGGGGGGAAGGGAGGGCAGCCACACCTAAGCCCTGGCGCCTCCCTCTCCCTCCCATGACACATCTCCCTCCTCCCGCAGCGCTTGGCGAAGCCCTGTTGGAATCCCGCTACTTCCACCACCACGCCGTCGTGCTGCTGGATCTCCATCAACCTCTCCTCCCCCCTTGCTGGATCAAGAAGGAGGAGACGTCGCTGCTCCGTACGTGTGTTGAACGCGGAGGTGTTGTCCGTTCGGCGCTAGGATCATCGGTGATTTGGATCACGACGAGTACGACTCCATCAACCCCGTTCTCTTGAATGCTTCCGCGCGCGATCTACAAGGGTATGTAGATCCACTCCTCCCTCGTTGCTAGATGACTCCATAGATTGATCTTGGTGATACATAGAAAATTTTGAATTATTGCTACGTTCCCCAACATCCGCAACTACAAAGGAAGTATTAAGGTAAACCTAACCATAGCATGAAACATATGGATCCAAATCAGCCCCTTACGAAGCAACGCATAAACTAGGGTTTAAGCTTCTGTCACTCTAGCAAACCATCATCTACTTATAACTTCCCATTGCCTTCCTCCAGGCCCAAATAATGGTGATGTGTCATGTAGTCGACGTTCACATGACACCACTAGAGGAGAGACAACATACATATCTTGAAAATATCGAACGAATACCAAATTCACATGACTACTAATAGCAAGACTTCTCCCATGTCCTCACGAACAAACGTGACTACTCACAAAGCATATTCATGTTCATAATCAGAGGAGTATTAGTATGCATATAGGATCTGAAGATATGATCTTTCATCAAATAAACCAACTAGCATCAACTACAAGGAGTAATCAACACTACTAGCAACCTACAAGTACCAATCTCAGACTTAGAGACAAGAATTGGATACAAGAGATGAACTAGGGTTTGAGAGGAGATGGTGCTAGTGAAGATGTTGATGGATATTGGCCCCCTCCCGATGAGAGGAGCGTTGGTGATGACGATGGCGATGATTTCCCCCTCCCGAAGAGAAGTGTCCCAGGCAGAACAGCTCCGCCAGCGCCCTAGATTGGTTCCGCTAAGGTTCCGCCTCGTGGCAGCGGAGTCTTGTCCCGAAAGCTTGCTTATGATTTTTTTCTCGGACGAAAGACTTCATATAGCAGAAGATGGGCACCGGAGGGCCAGCAGGGGGCCCACGAGGCAGGGGGTGCGCCCAGGGGGTAGGGCGCGTCCCCCACCCTCATGGCCAGGGTGTGGGCCCCCTCTGATATATTCTTCGCTCAGTATTTTTTTTATTTCCAAAAATAACTTCCGTGGAGTTTCAGGACTTTTGGAGTTGTGCAGAATAGATCTCTAATATTTGCTCCTTTTCCAGCCCAGAATTCCAGCTGCCGGCACCTCTTCATGTAAACCTTGCAAAATAAGAGAGAATAGGTATAAGTATTGTGACATAATGTGTAATAACAGCCCATAATGCAATAAATATCGATATAAAAGCATGATGCAAAATGGACGTATCAACTCCCCCAAGTTTAGACCTCGTTTGTCCTCAAGCGGAAGCCGATAACGATAAATATGTCCACATGTTTAGAGGTAGAGGTGTCGATAAAATAAAATACAGACATGAGGGCATCGTGATCAATCTTATAACAACAACATATCTTTACCTAATATTAAAAGACGGAGACTTTCATAGTTCTTCATACGTCATCACATCATATCCGATAATTTTATGTTAACCATAAAGATCGACAGCTGAGATTTAAAAGGACCAGACCCTAACATTAACCGTGTCCGCGTGGGTAGCTTATTTGATTTGGTTTCGTCCATTATGATATTTTACAAACTACGCAGGAAATAATAATTCAATTGATTCTTAGTTCTCCATCAGACTACATAGTCGGTTCCAATTCCTCCTGGTTTGGTTGCTATGCATCCTTTCCCGGTCCCAAATAAAAACAGACGGATAAGTCCACCCACGTCTTGCAATCCCGACCTCCTTGCTTCTCTCTCCTCACGACCGCCCGGAGCGTGGCCTCCTCCTGCGATGCCGCCCCCGATTCCTCTCATGCTAGAATCCCCACGACCCCCGACGTCTAAGTCCTCGCCAGGATCAGCGCATGATGCCCCACGATACAAGGCCTGGAGGTGTTGCCCCGACGGCGATGATGGCAATGATGTCACCGGCGCTACTCCACGTTGGCGCGTCCCCAATTCTGGAGAATCGTGGCAGTTTATGCGCGACATACATCACGAGAGGTCGGATTTCCTATATCCCTGTTGTAGTATGCAAAAACTTCTGGCCTGGAGGCGATTGCATATATGTATAGAGTTCCGTGTGTATGAGGATGATAGCAATTGAGTCCAGATTTCAGCAGCGTTGAGGGCAGGATGGACGGAGCAGGTCCTCACGGCCTTTTCAAGCGGCAGTGGCAGCGGCGGCTTACCAAAGGTAGAGAGGCAGGCAGGGGATAAAAGGAAGTAAGACTAGAGGCTGGGCGAGGCACGCCGGAGAACTGAAGGTGCCGCGCTGCTGGTCCTGGCCAACGGATCCAACGACCTCACTACATGGATCCTTCGAGAAGACGCACGGGAAGAAGGGGGTGATGCAGGGAAGCGAGGTGGCTGCCTGGGTGTCTTCCAGCTCCGTTGTAGGCTCGTAGCCACGCAGCCGCTCGCGTCCGACATTGACAAGTGACAAGGCACTCACTCAAATTCTGCTGCTGTCGGTATATCCGGTGCGAGTTTGTTTGCTTAATTACAAGCCATGAATTCGACCTAAATTAAAGATAAGCCACACCCTGTGCTGGTCGAACCAGCTTAGTATTCAGTTGATTTGGGTAAGTGGTGCTCAAACAAGCCTTATTTTTTATTGGAGTACTTGACTTGAACTTGCATTAATTCTACACTTATTTGAAGAAAACCTGATGCAGAAAGGAGCAGTTGATGCTGATCATGGGTGTGTTTGGTATGTTATCCAAAAGCAACACTTACAGTCTAAAAGGTACAATATCGCTCTACCTTTTAGGCTGAATTTCCTACAAGTTTGAGCATGATACTTTATTTGCCAATCTCTGGTTGTTTGGATGTGGTTGTGTATGTCTGTATATGTATGAATCTCGCGTGTAAGTAATGTGGCGTACCAGGCTTACAGCTCTCTACAGATGGGGCAGCACACTGCAGCAGCTGTGCCAGTAGTGTTCATGGAACAACAGCGACAAAATAAAACTTCTGGAGTAGGCAAAGAGTTTGTTCGAAGACATTATGTACAGAGAACATCAGGCTTAACTACCATGTACGATCATGTACCGAACTAGCATTTCATGGCTGTATTAGGATTGACGACAGGTGATCGAGTGAAATAAGATGAAGCAAGCTGTATGTATAAAGGTTACAGAAAAATCTTTACTGCGACTAGAAAATCGCTCATGTGTCCTGTAAACTTAGATTTAAAGAAGGGTTAGCATTTCAATAGGAAGGAAGAACCTTTCATATGAAGAACAAGAATCACAGAATTGGTTTCAGAAATTGCACACAAGGTGAAGTTTATGGTCGACGAATGATCTATTGATCATCATGCAAGCTCATATAGAAATAAGAAGCTTTGTCAACCTATGTTGTCTGCTATCTGTTTGTGACATTTGCATCTACCTAATATGGCGCCGATTACGAACACACGAGGAGTTGGACTCGAAGACTCTGGTGTGTCCGACACCAACTTCCTGCTTTTCGCTATTATATTAGCCGGGCTACAATGTCCCATGTCCCGGTTACTGTTTTTCGCTATTATATTAGCCGGGCTACAATGTCCCATGTCCTGGTTAGAGTCCTGGAGAACCCTTCCCCCAATCGATCAGTGCCCCACAACCCAGTTCCTCATCCCTGCCAACCCTGGTTCATGTAATTGACATCTCTAAAGCAAAGCATGTGCATTGTGCAAAAGCGAGCATGAGTATGAGGGCGGTGTATGGCCCGGCCTTTGGGATTAACTTGTGGAGGGCGGCCCTTATGTCCAGCTCAGTGAGATCAATTTTAAATTCTTTTTAAACATTCTCTTATGCAGGCATAATTATTGTTGAGACCGCAACCATGATCGATGAAGGCAGGAAGAAGGATAAGTGGCAACACGTTGTGGAATGGTCTTGAGATAGAGGATGTGGAATCATAGAAAAGGAGGATGTGGAATCATAGAAAAGGAGGATGTGGATTTCTGGGGTCTTGGCCCATGCTTAACGGACTGGAGGCATCATTTTTTTCACCCGTTGCAACGCACGGGCATGTTTGCTAGTATATATATATATATATATATATATATATATATATATATATATATATATATATATATATATATATGTAAATTATCTGGGGCACCTAGGTGCCTGGGCACGTAGACCCGTTATGGCAAGTCATATTTCTTCATGCATGTGTACAATCTACGATATAATGACTTTCCAAGGTTTGTTTGCATGCATCCAATCATTAATGGTCAATGATTTACTATTGGTTCCCTATAAGTTTTCCTTTCCAAACTAAAACAGCATGGTATTTTCTATAACAGTGCACTCTATTATACGTTCATTAAAAATATTTTGCTTATACCTCCCATTGACTTCTGAAAAAAGATGGCGCGTATATATATACCCATGATATTTCTGGTTATTCATGCATCCTTTATGTTTCTGGCATTTTAACTATAGCTGCAATCCAAGGTACGCAAGAGTGTGTATATACCTAATGAAGCAAAAGGGTATGTATATACGCTCTAATTTTTGTAGGTATTAGGTATGGCAAAATAATACGAAAAATCGTCCCAAAGGTTTGTATGTATAATTGGGACATTTTTATGTATTTTCCTAATGTTTTACTTTTCAAACTATCGAGTATTTAAAAAAATGCTAGGTCACACTTTTTGACGACTAATTTTATGAACGTACGCGTGCAGGTTGATACCCACACCCGATTTTTTCACATTTCGACCACAGATGCATATAAAGATACCCAAGGGTATGTATATACCTAATAAAACAAAAAAGGTATGTATATACTCTGATTGTTTTAAGGTATCAGATATAATTAAATAATATGAAACATCGTCCCAAAGGTTTTGTATGTACAATTAGGACATTCTTATGTATTTTCGTAATGTTTTACTTGTCAAGGTATCAAGTCTTTTAAAAATTAAGGCCGGGTCACACTTTTTTACCACTAATTTACATATAAAAATTAAGGTGATCGAATGGTATAAGATGTGATCTTAATTATTTTTTACTTTGTGACGTGCATACCTCATATGAATATATTATCCCGTCAGATTGTGAAACAATCCTGACATCGCTAAACCCGTGCTCACATTTTCCATTAATTTGTTAACCAATGGCTACCATAGAAGGCAACGGGTATGAAAAATGAATTAATTGTTACTCTCTCACGCAAGACACAATGAATGCCATGTATCAGTTACTATATTTGACCTTTTCCATAGCGTTTGTAGCAATGTTTGGAAGGTAAACAAATGACATGCATCAATTTTTGTTTGGAATCTCATCAATGCATGTACGTGGGTATACAATGTATGAAAGTTTTTTGTTTCCATTAGAGGTGTGCATGCCACCATCACAACAACAGATCAAGATCTGATCCAACGGTATCTAGTCAAGGTGCCTGGGCATCTAGGTGTCCCAAACAGCCGTCATATTGTCATATGATTTCTTATGCTCAAGTAATAATCTATTCACAATGTCAAGTATGAATCAAAAACTTCATTGAGACCCAACAAACTATAATCTCAGTCATTGAAGGAATTGCAATTTATCATAACATCGGAAAGAGTCCATGTATGAGCTTTTCAGCAAGTTCACATACTCAACTATCATTTGGTCTTTCACAATTGCTAACACTCACGCAATACTTATGGGTATGGAGTTTTAATCGGACACAGAGAAAGATAGGGGCTTATAGTTTCGCCTCCCAACCTTTTACCTCAAGGGTAATGTCAACAATAATAGCTCATGCTAACTTATATCCAATTATATATATATATATTATATATATATATATATATATATATATATATATATATATATATATATATATATCAGGATCTTTCCAACACAATGTGCTTGCCAAAGAATAAAATGTAAAAAGGAAAGGTGAAGATCACCATGACTCTTGCATAAAGGTAAGAGATAAAAGTAAAAGATGGGCCCTTCGCAGAGGGAAGCAGAGGTTGTCATGCGCTTTCATGGTTGGATGCACGAAATTTTAATGCAAAAGAACGTCACTTTATATTGCCACTTGTGATATGGACCTTTATTATGAAGTCCGTCGCTTTTATTTCTTCCACATCACAAGATCGTATAAAGCTTATTTCCTCCACACTAATCAATCATACATATTTAGAGAGAAATTTTTATTGCTTGCACCGATGACAACTTACTTGAAGGATCTTACTCAATCCATAGGTACATATGATGGACTCTTATGGCAAAACTGGGTTTAAGGATATTTGGAAGCACAAGTAGTATCTCTACTTGGTGCAAAGAATTGGCTAGCATGAGGGAGAAAGGCAAACTTAACATGTTGGATGATCCATGACAATATACTTTATTTCCGATATAAGAAAAACATAACCCATTACGTTGTCTTCCTTGTCCAACATCAACTCTTTAGCATGTCATATTTTAATGAGTGCTCACAATCATAAAAGATGTCCAAGATAGTATATTTATATGTGTAACCTCTCTTTCTTTATTACTTCCTATTAATTGCAATGATGACCAAAACTATGTTTGTTAACTCTCAACATTTTTTAATCATCAAACTCTTTATATGTGAAGTCATTACTCTCCATAAGTTCAATATGATCTCTTTTTATTTCTTTTTGTTCTTTCTTTTCTTTTATTCACTCAAGATCATAGCAGAATAATCAAGCCCTTGACTCAACACTAATCTTTATTATATATAGCTCACTGACTCGATTACATAGAAGGATCATAAAGCAAAACTCAAAACTAGATTATACTAAAAACTTTATTCTACTAGATCAAGATAATACTAAAAGGATCGAACTAAGAAAAACGGTAAAGATAGGAGTGTGATGGTGATACGATACCGGGGCACCTCCCCCAAGCTTGGCAGTTGCCAAGGGGAGTGCCCATACCCATGTGATTATATCTCCTTTGCTGGTGAAGAAGATGGTGGAGTTGTTGATGATGTGGGCTTGTCGTCCACCTTCCAGGGCATAGGCTCACCATCATAGAAGGATGATCGAGTCTCCGGGATCCTCAAATCTGCAGCCAAACTCATCCTCTTGAATCTATATTCATACTCACAGTTTTGGTTTTGTAGGTCATAAATTTGGGCTTGGAGATGCTCGATCTTCTCGTGAAGCTTGAAGATGGTTTCCCCAATGTTATTGGCATCCAGCTTGTGGTTGTTGGTGAACTCCGCGATCATCATGTGGTTGGCATTGAGTCCGCGTTCCACCATCCCCTAACACTTGAAAACTTGTTGATCCATTGCTTCGAGCCTCATCTCCACGCTTCCTGTCCTCCTTGGTCCCTCAACGTCGCGGATGTGCAACAACCCATCACGCATCTCAATGGTTTGAGGGCGTTGTAGCACTTCCATGAGGTAGGGGTTGTTGACCTTCTCGAAGAACTTGTCCTTGGGGGCGCTTGGAGACGTCATGGTGATCTAGATCTGTCAGAGAAACAGCTCGAAACAAAAACAGAGGATATTGTCATGACACAGGAGTCAAAACCTTCGGGAGATTATATAATGAATTTTTACCGACCAAAAGAAGTATCATGCAAGAAAATGGAGTCCGGAGAGCGCACGAGGTGCCCACGAGGCAGGGGGGCGCACCCAGGGGGTAGGGCGCGCACTCCACCCTCGTGTCCTCCCTGTACTGCTTCTTATTTTCCTATTTTTTAAAATATTCCAAAACGGAGAACTGTTTTGGAGTCGGTTTACTTATCGTACTACGTACCTATTCCTTTTCGGAGTCTAAAACATTCTGGAAAGTGTCCCTTATGTATTCCTCCGGGGTTACGGCTTCAATAATATTAGTTTCAACATTCATAGGATTACCTGAGATATAATGTTTAATTCTTTGACCGTTCACCACCTTCGGATTTGTGCCTTCGACGTTGTTGATTTTTATGGCACCAGAACGATAGACCTCCTCAATAACGTAAGGACCTTTCCATTTTGAGAGGAGTTTCACTGCAAAAAATCTTAAACGAGAGTTGTATAGAAACACATAATCCCCTACATTAAACTCACGCTTTTGTATTCTTTTGTCATGCCATCTTTTAACTTTTTCTTTAAACAACTTGGCATTCTCATAGGCTTGGGTTCTCCATTCATTAAGTGAGCTAATGTTAAATAGCCTCTTCTCACCGACAAGTTTGAAATCATAGTTGAGCTCTTTAATGGCCCAATATGCCTTATGTTCTAGTTCGAGAGGTAAGTGACATGCTTTTCCATAAACCATTTTATATGGAGACATACCCATAGGATTTTTATATGCAGTTCTATAGGCCCATAATGCATCATCAAGTTTCTAGGACCAATTCTTTCTAGATCTATTAACAGTCTTTTGCAAAATTAATTTAAGCTCTATATTGCTCAATTCTACTTGACCACTAGACTGTGGGTGATAAGGAGATGCAATTCTATGATTAACATCATACTTAGCAAGAATTTTACGAAAAGCACCATGAATAAAATGTGAACCACCATCAGTCATTAAATATCTAGGGACTCCAAACCTTGGAAAAATAACTTCTTTAAGCATCTTAATAGAAGTGTTATGATCAGCACTACTAGTTGGAATAGCTTCTACCCACTTAGTAACGTAATCAACAACAACTAAAATATGAGTATATCCATTAGAGGAAGGAAACGGTCCCATATAATCAAAGCCCCAACCATCAAATGGTTCAATAACAAGTGAATAATTCATAGGAATTTCTTGACGTCTACTAATATTACCAATTCTTTGACATTCATCACAAGATAAGACAAACTTACGAGCATCCTTGAAGAGAGTAGGCCAATAAAAATGGATTGCAATACCTTGTGTGCACTTCTATCTCCAGCGTGGTGCCCTCCATAAGCCTCGGAGTGACACTTGCGTAGGATCTGTTCATGTTCATGCTCAGGTACACAACGCCTAATAACACCATCTACTCCTTTATAAAGATGTGGGTCACCCCAAAAGTAATGTCTCAAATCATAGAAAACCTTTTTCTTTTGCTGGTTTGTGAAACTAGGTGGTATAAATTTAGCAACAATGTAATTAGCATAATCATCATACCATGGAGCAGTACAAGAAGCATTTATGACATTCAGTTGTTCATCAGGAAAGCTATCATCAATAGGTAGTGGGTCATCAAGAACATTTTCTAACCTAGACAAGTTGTCTGCAACTAGGTTCTCAGCTTCCTTTCTATCAATAATATGCAAATCAAATTCTTGTAGCAAGAGAACCCATCTAATAAGTCTAGGTTTAGCATCTTTCTTTTCCATAAGATATTTAATAGCAGCATGATCAGTGTGAATAGTTACTTTAGAATCAACAATATAAGGTCTGAACTTATCACAAGTAAAAACAACTGCTAAGAATTCCTTTTCAGTAATAGCATAATTTCTATGGGCATTGTCTAGTGTTTTACTAGCATATTGAATAACATTTAATTTCTTATCAACCCTTTGCCCTAGAACAGCACCTACAGCATAATCACTAGCATCACACATAATTTCAAAAGGTAAATTCCAATCAGGTGGCTGAACGATAGGTGTAGAAATCAATGCTTTCTTAAGTATTTCAAATGCTTCTACACAATCATCATCAAAGACAAAAGGAATATATTTTTGTAATAGATTAGTCAAAGGCCGAGAAATTTTTGAGAAGTCCTTAATGAACCTCCTATAAAAACCGGCATGACCTAGGAAACTTGTTATACCTTTGATGTCCTTGGGACACGGCATCTTTTAGCATCAACTTTAGCTTTATCAACTTCAATGCCTCTTTCAGAAATTTTATGCCCCAAGACAATACCTTCATTAACCATAAAGTGGCACTTCTCCCAATTCAAGACAAGGTTAGTTTCTTCACATCTCTGCAAAACTCGATCAAGGTTGCTCAAGCAATCATCAAAAGAGGATCCGTAAGCGGAGAAATCATCCATGAAAACCTCACAAATCTTTTCACAAAAGTCAGAGAATATAGCCATCATGCACTTTTGAAAGGTAGCAGGTGCATTACATAAAGCAAAAGGCATACATCTATAAGCAAAAGTACCGAAAGGGCAAGTGAAAGTGGTCTTTGCTTGATCATCAGCTGACACAGGTATTTGAGAGAAACCAGAATAACCATCTAGAAAGTAGAAATGTGTATGTTTGGATAATCTTTCTAGCATTCGATCAATGAATGGCAAGGGGTAATGATCTTTTTTAGTAGCTTTGTTTAATTTGCGGAAATCAACTACCAAATATAATGGGGCAAAAGCTATCTTGTGGGGATCCAAGAACAAGAAAATCAGCAGGATATTTAGCTTTCCCACACAAGACTTCAACATCTCTAACAGTCCCAATTGGTAAAATAGTATCTCTATTGGCAAGCTTAATGGTAACATCAATATCTTCTATCTCAGCTGGTGCAATATCATGCATAATTTCTCCGTATAAGGAAATAGGTATTGCACTAGCACTAGCACCCATATCACACAAGCCATGATAATAATGATCTCCTATTTTAACATAAATAATAGGCATGCCTACCACAGGTCTGTGTTCATATTTAGCACCAGGTTTAGCAATTCTAGCAGTTTCTTCACAGAAGTAAATAACATGCCCATCGATATTATTAGCCAATAGATCTTTGACAATAGCAATATTAGGTTCAACTTTAACTTTCTCAGGAGGTGTATAAGTTTTAGTATTACTTTTACGAACCATAGTTGAAGCTTTAGCATGATCCTTTATCCTAACAATGAAAGGTGGTTTCTCAACATAAGCAGTAGGAACAATAGGATCATTATAAGTGATAGTCTTTTCTTCAACTTTAATAGGTGCAAATACTTTTACTTCAATGGGAGGATTATATTTAAACCACTTCTCCTTAGGGAGATCAACATGAGTAGCAAAGGATTCACAGAAAGAAGCTACTATCTTAGAGTCAAGTCCATATTTAGTGCTAAATTTACGGAAAACATCGGTATCCATAAAAGATTTAACACAATCAAACTTAGGTGTTATACCTGACTCCTTACCTTCGCCGAGGTCCCAATCTTCAGAGTTGCGTTTAATTCTTTCCAATAAATCCCATTTGAATTCAATAGTCTTCATCATAAAAGAGCCAGTACTAGAAGTATCGAGCATGGAGCGATTGTTGTCAGAAAGACGAGCATAATTTTTTTGAATAATCATTTCTCTTGAGAGCTCATGATTGGGGCATGAATATAACATTGACTTAAGCCTCCCCAAAGCTTGAGCGATGCTTTCTCCTTCACGAGGCCAAAAACTATATATATAATTACGATCACGATAAACAAGATGCATAGGATAAAACTTCAGATGAAATTCCAATTTCAATCGCGTATAGTCCCATGATCCCATATCATCACATAGCCTATACCATGTCAATGCATCTCCCTTCAAAGATAAAGGGAATACCTTCTTCTTGATAACATCATCGGGCATACCTGCAAGCTTAAATAATCCACAAACTTCATCCACATAGATTAGGTGTAAATCGGGATGCAATGTTCCATCTCCTGCAAAAGGATTAGCTAGTAGTTTCTCTATCATACCCGAAGGAATTTCAAAGTAAACATTTTCATTTTCAGTAGGTTCAGTAGGTTGAGGAGAAACTCTTTGCTCTATTGGTCGAGGTGAAGATACCCCGAACAAGCCCCTCAAAGGATTAATTTCCATAGTAACAAGTGACAGTAAATTTCAGCACACTATATAAATTTTTCCTTACCAAATTCCACCTACCAAAGGAACTTCTCTCCCCGGCAACGGCGCCCGAAAAGAGTCTTGATGACCCACAAGTATAGGGTATCTATCGTAGTCCTTCCGATAAGTAAGAGTGTCAAACCCAACGAGGAGCAGAAGGAAATGACAAGCGGTTTTCAGCAAGGTATTCTCTGCAAGCACTAAAATTATAGGTAACAGATAGTTTTGTGATAAGATAAATTGTAATGGGTAGCAAGTAACAAGTGTAAATAAAGTACAGCAAGATGGCCCAATCCTTTTTGTAACAAAGGACAAGCCTGGACAAACTCTTATATAGAGAAAAGCGCTCCCGAGGACACATGGGAATTATCGTCAAGCTAGTTTTCATCACGTTCATATGATTCGCGTTCGGTACTTTGATAATTTGATATGTGGGTGGACCGGTGCTTGGGTGCTGCCCTTACTTGGACAAGCATCCCACTTATGATTAACTCCTATTGCAAGCATCCGCAACTACAAAAGAAGTATTAAGGTAAACCTAACCATAGCATGAAACATATGGATCCAAGTCAACCCCTTACGAAGCAACGCATAAACTAGGGTTTAAGCTTCTGTCACTCTAGCAAACCATCATATACTTATTACTTCCCAATGCCTTCCTCTAGGCCCAAATAATGGTGAAGTGTCATGTAGTCGACGTTCACATGAAACCACTAGGGGAGAGACAACATACATCTCATCAAAATATCGAACGAATACCAAATTCACATGACTACTAACAACCTATAATGCAATAAATATCGATATAAAAGCATGATGCAAAATGGACGTATAAGAAGGCCAGAAGGGCTCCTGAGATGCGGCCATGTTGAGCCTTGGGACGTTGATGCAAACGCGCAGCCCGGCATCCTCGCCTGGATGTGGAGTTGTGCCTGGTGAGCAGCGGCCGCCGCGCATGGCCCTTGCGTCTTGCAGTTCCTGAGTGGTCCTAGTGATGAAGTCCTGAGCGGTGGGTGCTCCTCGCCCTGTGTTCTCCTGAGGGAAATGTGTTGTGAAGCACACCTCCAAGTGGTGCCCGAGCGCCTCCCTCGTGATGTTGGGAAGGTCTGAGGCCCTCTAGAAGAGTGCCCCAGAGCCCTGCCCGAGAAGGGCACTGGGCACGCCTTCCTATGCGATGGAGGGAGGCGCCCCTGGCGCGGGCGCTGATCCTGACGATGTTCCAGTCGCGACGCCACCCTCCTGAGGTCCTGCATGGCGCAGCTGCTTCTTCTTCTTGGAGGTGGCCTTAGGAGGGCACTCACCCTTGCTGTCGGGGTCGTCGATTGCTGCAGCTTGAAAGGCACGCTCAAGGGAGCACACCGCATCTCTTTCTTCACATGGGACCGTGATGATTCCGCCGCTTCCCGGCATCTTGAGGACATTGTAGCCGTGATGGGTCACCCCATGAACTTGGCCAGGGCTGGGTACCCGAGGATGGCATTATATGACAGACGGATGTGCGCGACATCCAAATCGATGAGCTCGGTGTGGTAGTTCTTGCGTTCCCCGAAGGTGACAGGGAGGCGGACCTGCCCTATCGATGTGGTGGAGACATCGGTCACTCCTGAGAAAGGCTTGGTACGCTGAAGCTGATACGGCACTTGGAGGTTGTCGAACGTGTCGACGGACAGGACGTTGAGCCCTGTGCCATCGTCGATGAGGGTCTTGGTGACTTGCACGTTGCTGATGACAGGGGAGCAAAGCATCGGGAGGGCACACCAGCGGTGGCCGCGCACTTGAGCTGATCCACCGAACTGAAGGTGATGGCGCACTTGGACCACCTGAGCGGGCGTGTGGCCTCAAGCTTGGGGAGGACTACATTCACTTCACGAGCAAACTGTTTGAAGATACGTTGCAAGGCTGGGGCCTGAGCTCCGCCCAAGATGCAAGCGATAGCACGTGGCTCCTAGAAGCCCCCAGCCCCCTCGTCCTGATGATGGTCATCATTCCTTCTTGGCGGCGGCGGCAGTGGAGGAAGGCCAGCATTGCCTTGAGGACGATCCTCATGAGGCTGATCCCTTCAGGGGCCCTTGCGAGGCTGATCCTGCCAGCGGTCCTCAGAAGGCCGGTCGCGCCACTCCTGGCGCGGGCCACGGTCGTCCCACCGTCCGCCTCCACGTCCTCCTCCTTGGCTGTAGCCCCGGTCGTTGCACTCGGGGCGTCGACCGAAGCATCCTTCTCGAATGGCTCTGAGCTCTTGACAGTCGTTCGTGTTGTGGGTATGCAGGTTATGGAAGGCGCAGAACGGTCGGCTGCTCTTGGATGACTCGGGCTGATCTCTGCCGTGCTTGGTGTCTGGCTCTGCCACAAGCATGGCTGCTCCCTTGCGCTTCACGTCCTTGGCCTTGGCTTTCTTCTCCTCCGAGTCCGCATCCAGGAGCTCAAGGAGGGACAGGTGCCCTTCCTCAGCTCTTGCACACTTGGTCGCCAGGTTGAACAACTCCAGGGATGTGCACAGCTCCTCGTGGATAGCGAGCTCCTCCTTCATCTTGACATCGCAGACGCCATCAGAGAACGCGGAGATGATGGCCTCGTCCGTCACCTTGGGGATCTTGAGACGAACGTTGTTGAAGCGCTGGATGTACTTCTGGAGGGTCTCTCCTGGTTGTTGATTGACGCGACGCAGGTCTCCCGCGGCAGGTGGGTGATACGTATCGATAATTTTTGATTGCTCCGTGCTATATTATCTACTATTTTTGACTATATTGGGCTTTATTTTCCACTTTTATATTATTTTTGGGACTAACCTATTAACCGGAGGCCCATCCCAGAATTGATGTTTTTTGCCTATTTCAGTGTTTCGAAGAAACGGAATATCAAACGGAGTCCAAACGGAATGAAACCTTTGGGAACGTGATTTTCTCACTGAACGTGATCCAAGAGACTTGGACCCTACTCCAAGAAGTAACAGAGGCGGTCACGAGGGTGGGGGGCGCCCCCTAGGGCGTGCCCCCTGCCTCGTGGGCCCCCTGGTGCTCCACCGACATACTCCTTCCTCCTATATATACCTACGTACCCCCAAATGATCAGATACGGAGCCAAAAACCTAATTCCACCGCCGCAACTTTCTGTATCCACGAGATCCCATCTAGGGGCCTATTCCGGAGCTCCGCCGGAGAGGGCCGTCATCATGGAGGGCTTCTACATCATCATAGCCTCTCCGATGAAGTGTGAGTAGTTTACCTCAGACCTTCGGGTCCATAGTTATTAGCTAGATGGCTTCTTCTCTCTTTTTGGTTCTCAATACAATGTTCTCCCCCTCTCTCGTGGAGATCTATTCAATGTAATCTTCTTTTTGCGGTGTGTTTGTTGAGACCGATGAATTGTGGGTTTATGATCAAGTCTATCTATGAATAATATTTGAATCTTCTCTGAATTCTTTTATGTATGATTGGTTATCTTTGCAAGTCTCTTCGAATTATCAGTTTGGTTTGGCTTACTAGATTGGTTTTTCTTGCCATGGGAGAAGTGCTTAGCTTTGGGTTCGATCTTGTGGTGTCCTTTCCCAGTGACAGAAGGGGCAGCAAGGCACGTATTGTATCGTTGCCATCGAGGATAACAAGATGGGGTTTATTTCATATTGCATGAATTTATCTCTCTACATCATGTCATCTTGCTTAAGGCGTTACTCTGTTTTTAACTTAATACTCTAGATGCATGCTGGATAGCGGTCGATGAGTGGAGTAATAGTAGTAGATGCAGGCAGGAGTCGGTCTACTTGTCTCGGACGTGATGCCTATATACATGATCATACCTATATATTCTCATAACTATGCTCAATTCTGTCAATTGCTCAACAGTAATTTGTTCACCCACTGTAGAATACTTATGCTCTTGAGAGAAGCCACTAGTGAAACCTATGGGCCCCGGGTCTATCCTCATCATATCAATCTCCATCACTTTATTATTACTTGCTTTTTACTTTTGCCTTTTACTTTTCACTTTGCATCTCTATATCAAAAATACCAAAAATATTATCTATCATCTCTATCAGATCTCGCCCCCATAAGTGACCGTGAAGGGATTGACAACCCCTAATCGCGTTGGTTGCGTTGAGCTATTGTTTTTGTGTAGGTACGAGGGACTTGTATGTAGCCTCCTACTGGATTGATACCTTGTTTCTCAAAAACTGAAGGAAATAATGACGCTACTCTGTTGCATCATCCTTTACTCTTCGGGGAAATCAAACGCAAGCTCAAGAGGTAGCAAGAAGAATTTCTGGCGCCGTTGCCGGGGAGTCTGCACAAAAGTCAACATACCAAGTACCCATCACAATCCCTATCTCCCGCATTACATTAGTTGCCATTTGCCTCTCGTTTTCCTCTCCCCCACTTCACCCTTGCCGTTTTATTCGCCCTCTCTTTTCCGTTCGTCTCTTCATCTGCCTTGATGTCTTACTTGGCTCGTTTGCTTGTTTGGTTGAAATAGTTGGGTATTTATTCCTAAACAGAGTAGCTAATATCTATGGATCCTCATCCGCTTGCCAATCTTTTTAAGAGATCCAATTATGACGAACCAATTCCTAGTGATGTGGATGCACTAGATTATCTTTATAAGCTTTTGCCTGAATTCCGTAAATCTGAAAATTGTGATGAAGTGCTTCATGATAGATCTTTGAATAAAAAGCATGATTGCAATGATTTTATTATAAATTCTGTTGATGTAAATTATACTAATAATATGCAAAACCCTAAGCTTGGGGATGCTAGTTTTGCTATGTCCAATAGCCAAGATTGGGGAGATTCTTCTTATGATCTTGAAAATTTATTTAAGCCCCATGATGAATATAAGATTGATAATAGTGTTTGCAATAATATTGAAAGTGGGTTTGGAAGAGTGTCAACATTAGATCGCACATATTTGGATAACATTCATTCTTATGAAATTTTTGATAAAAGTGGGCTTGGAGAAATCATGACTTTAGTTAATGTTAATCCCACTATCTCAGAAGAGTGTCAACTTTGCATGCATGTCGATCGTGTCGAAAATATTTTATGTGATAGCTATTTTATTGAATTTTCTTATGATCCCACATGTAATTATTATGAGATAGGAAAATATGGTCGTAAAAATTTTCATGCTAATAAATTACCTCTCGTTATGTTGAGATTGTTATTGTTTCTTTCCGCTTCCTTGCATATGCTAGTTTTTGCTTGCTATGATAATTTGTTTGCCTATAAGATGCCTATGCATAGGAAGTATTTTAGACTTAAGTGTGTTTGTCACATGTTTTATGATGCTCTCTTTGTGCTTCAATTCTTGTCTTTCTTGTGAGCATCATTGAAATCTCAATGCCTAGCTAAAAAGGCTTTAAAGAAAAGCGCTTGTTGGGAGACAACCCAATATTTTTCCTTGCTGCTTAGTAATAAATAACCCATCTACCTTATGTTTGGATGTGGTTTTGTGTTTTAATTAGTGTTTGTGCCAAGTTAGACCTATTGGATCTTCTTGGATGATAGTTATTTGATCTTGCTGTAATTTCCAGAAACTTTGCGCTCAGTGCCTGAATCATTAAAAATCACTAGAACGTGATAAAATACTGATTCCAATTTCTGGTGATCAATAAAAAAATTGTCTAGGTCGTCCAATTTTTGTAGATTTTTTGGAGTTCGAGAAGTTTGAGTTAGTTACAGATTACTACAGACTGTTCTGTTTTTGACAGATTCTTTTTTTCGTGTGTTGTTTGCTTATCTTAATGAATCAATGGCTAGTAAAATAGTTTATAATCCATAGAGAAGTTGTAATACAGTAGGTTTAACACCAATATAAATACAGAATGAGTTCATTACAGTACCTTGAAGTGGTCTTTTGTTTTCTTTCTCTAACGGAGCTCACGAGATTTCTATTGAGTTTTGTGTTGTGAAGTTTTCAAGTTTTGGGTGAATTCTTCTAATGGATTATGGAACAAAGAGTGGCAAGAGCCTAAGATTGGGGATGCCCATGGCACCCCCCATATAATCTAAGGACACCAAAAATTCAAAGCTTGGGGATGCCCCGGAAGGCATCCCCTCTTTCGTCTACTTCCATCGGTAATTTTACTTGGAGCTATATTTTTATTCACCACATGATATGTGTTTTGCTTGGAGCGTCTTGTATTATTTGTGTCTTTGTTTGTTAGTGTGCCATAATCATCCTTGCTGTACACACCTTTTGAGATAGACATACATGAATTGAATTTGATAGAATACTCTATGTGCTTCACTTATATCTTTTGAGCTATGTAGTTTTGCTCTATGTGCTTCACTTATATCTTTTGAGCGTTATAATTTTGCTCTGTGTGCTTCACTTAGATCTTTTAGAGCACGGTGGTGGATTTGTTTTAAAGAAACTATTGATCTCTCATGCTTCACTTATATTATTTTGAGAGTCTTAATAGCATGGTAATTTGCTTAATAATAATATGCTCGGTATTGAAGATTTGTGAAACTTCCTTTTGAGTGCGTTGAATACTAAGAAAATATTGATGCTTGATAATTGTTTTGAGATATTAAGGTGGTAATATTAGAGTCATGCTAGTTGAGTAGTTGTGAATTTGAGAAATACTTGTGTTAAAGTTTGTGATTCCCGTAGCATGCACGTATGGTGAACCGTTATGTGATGAAGTCGGAGCATGATTTATTTATTGATTGTCTTCCTTATGAGTGGAGGTCGGGGACGAGCGATGGTATTTTCCTACCAATCTATCCCCCTAGGAACATGCGTGTAATACTTTGCTTTGATAACTTCTAGATTTTTGCAATAAGTATATGAGTTCTTTATGACTAATGTTGAGTCCATGGATTATATGCAGTTTTCCCAATCTTCCACCATTGCTAGCCTCTCTAATACCGCGCACTTTTCGCCGGTATCATACACCCACCATATACCTTCCTCAAAACAACCACCATACCTACCTATCATGGCATTTCCATAGCCATTCCGAGATATATTGCCATGCAACTTTCCACCGTTCTGTTTATTATGACACGCTCCATCATTGTCATATTGCTAGCATGATCATGTAGTTGACATCGTATTTGTGGCAAAGCCACCGTTCATAATTCTTTCATACATGTCACTCTTGATTCATTGCATATCCCGGTACACCGCCGGAGGCATTCATATAGAGTCATATTTGATCTAAGTGTTGAGTTGTAATTGTTGAGTTGTAAGAAAAATAAAAGTGTGATGATCATCAATTTTTAGAGCATTGTCCCAAGTGAGGAAAGGATGATGGAGACTATGATTCTCCCATAAGTCGGGATGAGACTCCGGACGAAAAAGAGGCCAAAAAAAGGCCCAAATAAAAAAAAAGAGAAAAAGAGAGAAGGGACAATGTTACTATCCTTTTACCACACTTGTGCTTCAAAGTAGCACCATGATCTTCATGATAGAGAGCCTCTCATTTTGTCATTTTCATATACTAGTGGGAATTCTACATTATAGAACTTGGCTTGTATATTCCAATGATGGGCTTCCTCAAAATTGCCCTAGGTCTTCATGAGCAAGCGAGTTGGATGCACACCCACTTAGTTTCTTTTGATAAGCTTTCATATACTTATAGCTCTAGTGCATCCGTTGCATGGAAATCCCTACTCACTCACATTGATATCTATTAATGGGCATCTCCATAGCCCGTTGATACGCCTACTTGATGTGAGACTATCTTCCCCTCCTTTTGTCTTCTCCACAACCACCATTCTATTCCACATATAAGTGATATATCCATGGCTCACGCTCATGTATTGCGTGAAGATCGAAAAAGTTTTGAAAATGTTAAAGTATGAAACAATTGCTTGGCTTGTCATCGGGGTTGTGCATGATTTAAATACTTTGTGTGGTGAAGATAGAGCATAGCCAAACTATATGATTTTGTAGGGATAACTTTCTTTGGCCATGTTATTTTGAGAAGACATAATTGCTTTGTTAGTATGCTTGAAGTATTATTATTTTTATGTCAATATGAACTTTTGTCTTGAATCTTTCGAATCTGAATATTCATACAACAATTAAGAAGGTTTGCATTGAAATTATGCCAAGTAGCACTCCGCATCAAACATTCTCTTTTTATCATTTACCTACTCGAGGACGAGCAGGAATTAAGCTTGGGGATGCCTGATACGTCTCCAAAGTATCTATAATTTTTGATTGCTCCGTGCTATATTTTCTACTGTTTTGGACTATATTGGGCTTTATTTCCCACTTTTATATTATTTTTGGGACTAACCTATTAACCGGAGGCCCAGCCCAGAATTGCTGTTTTTTTGCCTATTTCAGTGTTTCGAAGAAACGGAATATCAAATGGAGTCCAAATGGAATGAAACCTTCGGGAACGTGATTTTCTCACCGAACGTGATCCAGGAGACTTGGACCCTACTCCAAGAAGTAACAGAGGCGGTCACGAGGGTGGGGGCGCCCCCCTAGGGCGCGCCTCCCTGCCTCGTGGGCCCCCTGTTGCTCCACTGACGTACTCCTTCCACCTATATATACCTACGTACCCCCAAACGATCAGATACGGAGCCAAAAACCTAATTCCACCGCCGCAACTTTCTGTATCCACGAGATCCCATCTTGGGGTCTATTTCGGAGCTCCGCCGGAGAGGGCCGTCATCACGGAGGGCTTCTACATCATCATAGCCTCTCCAATGAAGTGTGAGTAGTTTACCTCAGACCTTCGGGTCCGTAGTTATTAGCTAGATGGCTTCTTCTCTCTTTTTGGTTCTCAATACAATGTTCTCCCCCTCTCTCGTGGAGATCAATTCGAAGTAATCGTCTTTTTGCGGTGTGTTTGTTGAGACCGATGAATTGTGGGTTTATGATCAAGTCTATCTATGAATAATATTTGAATCTTCTCTGAATTCTTTTATGTATGATTGGTTATCTTTGCAAGTCTCTTGAATTATCAGTTTGGTTTGGCCTACTAGATTGGTTTTTCTTGCCATGGCAGAAGTGCTTAGCTTTGGGTTCGATCTTGCGGTGTCCTTTCCCAGTGACAGAAGGGGCAGCAAGGCATGTATTGTATCGTTGCCATCGAGGATAACAAGATGGGATTTATTTCATATTGCATGAATTTATCTCTCTACATTATGCCATCTTGCTTAAGGCGTTACTCTGTGTAACACCCCGGATGTGATCTACCCAATATGTACTCCAACTCTTGCCGTTTCTAGCCTTAAGTTATTTTATTTTCTCGGGTTCGGGTTTTTGTCTCCGTGTGTTGTTCTCATTGTCATGCATCTCATATCATGTCATCATGCGCATTGCATTTGCATACGTGTTCATCTCATGCATTCGAGCATTTTCCCCGTTGTCCGTTTTGCATTCCGGTGCTTCGTTCTCCTCCGGTGGTCATTTCTACCTTTCTTGCGTGTGTGGGGATTAAACATTTCCGGATTGGACCGAGACTTTCCAAGCGGCCTTGGTTTACTCCCGGTAGACCGCCTGTCAAGTTTTGTATCATTTGGACTTCGTTTGATACTCCAACGGTTAACCGAGGGTCCGAAAAGGCCTCGTGTGTGTTGCTTCCCAACACCCCTCCAAGTTGGCCCAAAACCCACCAAAACCCTCTCCATCATCTAGAGCGTTCGATCACGATCGCGTGGGCAAAAACCGCACCTCATTTGGAGCTTCCTAGCTCCTCCTACCTCTATAAATATCCCCTCCCCGAAATTTCGGATCCAAACCACCCTAAACCTAGCCCCGCTCCTCATCTGCGTGCCGGACACGTCTGTCCACGCGCCAGACATCGCCGCCGCCCACTCCCGTCGCGCCACGTGGCAGGCGTTCCCACATCGCCGCCGCCGGCCCGCTCAGCCCGCGCGGGGCCCTCCCCGGCCCGGCCGCGCCTCTCCACTGCCGCGGGCGACCCGAGCCGGCCCCCGCGCCACCGTATGCCGCACCGCCGCCTCTGCCGCCGTCCATCGCACCCGACCTCGCCGCTCCGCCGCCTCAGTGTTCTTGCCATGTCTAGCTTGAATTTTGTGTATTCTTGATGGGTGTATGCTTAGATTGTCATGACTTGCTCTGTGGTGAGTGCATCGAGCTCGTAAACATGCCTACTTGATATCTGTTTCAGCATGCTCCAGTTTTCACTAAGTCTGAGAACTAATTATGTTTTTGCCATGTTCACATGCTTGCAATTGTATTTTCTGATCCCTTTTGGCTCAAGGTCACTAAGGGTCTTTTGTTAATCTCTTTGAGTAGCTCCATGCCATGCTTTACTTTGCCATGTTCAGGTCCTATAGCATATTGTTTTCATGCTTCGAAGAGTGCTATCTGATCTGAAATTCCAGACAAGTGTTAATTTCACTAAGTCTGAAATCTGTTTGTCAAATGCATTTTTGCCATGCTTGTTTGAACCTGTTAATGGATGAATTGGCCGTAGCTCAGTGCTAGACTTTTGTTAAGATTCTTGAATGGATCCCTTCCATGTATTTTGATGCCATGTTTGGGTGCTGTAGCATGTTCATCTTGTTGCATTTAGATGGCTACTTGCTGTAAATCGCAGAACGTGGTCATATTTGAATTGCTTGCCATTTCCAAACCGTAACTCCGATTCGGGCGTTCTTTATATCGTTTTCAAGCGATTTCATCTCATCTTTCCAGTGGCACACTTGGACTTCCAAGTTGAGGCCAGGTTCATGCACCCCTTGTCAAATCTTGCATATGCATCACATATTGCATCCCGCATAGCATATCATCTTTGCATCATATTGTTTGAGCTTGCACGTGGTTGATTGTGTTCCGTTTGCTTGTTTTTCTTGTTTGGGTAGAGACGGGAGACGAGTTCGGTAACGAGGAGCCCGTTGAGTTTGTTTTCGAGGATCCAGTCAACTCTGACAACTTTGCAGTCAAGATGATCATACCCTCGAAATCACTACTATCTTTGCTTTGCTAGATGCTCGCTCTTTTGCTATGCCTATGCTACGATCCCTACCACTTGCTTATCATGCCTCCCAAATTGCCATGCTAAACCTCTAACCCACCATGTCCTAGCAAACCGTTGATTGGCTATGTTACTGCTGTGCTCAGCCCCTCTTATAGCGTTGCTAGTTGCAGGTGAAGTTTGGAGGCCATTCCTTGGTGGAATATTATTTACTTGTTGGGATATCATTATATTGCCATGTTATCTTAATGCATCTATATACTTGGTAAAGGATGGAAGGCTCGGCCTCTCACCTAGTGTTTTGTTCCACTCTTGCCGCCCTAGTTTCCATCATATCGGTGTTATGTTCCCGGATTTTGCGTTCCTTACGCGGTTGGGTTATAATGGGAACCCCTTGATAGTTCGCCTTGATTAAAGCTTTTCCAGCAATGCCCAACCTTGGTTTTACCATTTGCCACATAGCCTCTTTTTCCCTTGGGTTTCCGGAGCCCGAGGGTCATCTTATTTAACCCCCCCGGACCAGTGCTCCTCTGAGTGTTGGTCCAAACCAGGCAGCCTGTGGGGCCACCTCGGGGAAACTTGAGGGTTGGTTTTACTCGTAGCTTGACCTATCTGAGTGTGCCCTGAGAAAGAGATATGTGCAGCTCCTATCGGGATTTGTCGGCACATTCAGGCGGTGTTGCTGGATTTCTTTTAACCTGTCGAAGTGTCTTGAAGAACCGAGATACCGAGTCTGATCGGAACGTCTCGGGAGGAGGTCTATTCCTTTGTTGACTGTGAGAGCTTGTCATGGGCTAAGTTGGGACTCCCCTGCAGGGATTTGAACTTTCGAAAGCCGTGCCCGTGGTTATGGGCAGATGGGAATTTGTTAATGTCCGGTTGTAGATAACTTGAACCTTAATTTAATTAAAATGAATCAACAGTGTGAGTTACCGTGATGGTCTCTTCTCGGCGGAGTCCAGGAAGTGAACACGGTGTTGGAGTAATGTTTGCGCAGGTTGTTCTCTAGTTACTCGCTCGCGCTTTGCCTCCTCTTCTCGCTCTCTTTTGCGAACAGGATAGCCACCATATATGCTAGTCGCTTGCTGCAGCTCCACATATTTTCCTTGCCTTACCTATTAAGCTTAAATAGTCTTGATCATGAGGGTGCGAGATTGTTGAGTCCCTGTGGCTCACAGATTACTTCCAAACCAGATACAGGGCTTGATGATTCCGCTCCAGGTGACGCGCTCGAGCTCAAGTGGGAGTTAGACGAGGACTCTCAACGATACTATGTTTCTTTTCCTGATGATCAATAGTGGTGCCCAGTTGGGGTGATCGGGACCATGTCGCATGTTGGGTTATCTTTTATTTTGGCGCCGTAGTCGGGCCATGAGTGTTTGAATGTTGTAATGCTATTTATGTACTTGATTGACATGGCGAGTGTAAGCCAACTATGTTATCTCCCCTTTTATTATCTATATTACATGGGATGTTGTGAAGATTGCCTAACTTGCGACATATGCCTTCAATGCGATTATGTCTCTAAGTCGTGCCTCGACACGTGGGAGCTATAGTCGCATCGAGGGCGTTATACTCTATTTTTAACTTAATACTCTAGATGCATGCTAGATAGCGGTCGATGAGTGGAGTAATAGTAGTAGATGCAGGCAGGAGTCGGTCTACTTGTCTCGGACGTGATGCCTATATACATGATCATACCTAGATATTCTCATAACTATGCTCAATTCTGTCAATTGCTCAACAGTAATTTGTTCACCCACCATAGAATACTTATGCTCTTGAGATAAGCCACTAGTGAAACCTATGGCCCCCGGGTCTATCCTCATCATATCAATCTCCATCACTTTATTATTACTTGCTTTTTACTTTTGCCTTTTACTTTTCACTTTGCATCTCTATATCAAAAATACCAAAAATATTATCTATCATCTCTATCAGATCTCACTCCCGTAAGTGAACGTGAAGGGATGGACGACCCCTAATCGCGTTGGTTGCGTTGAGCTATTGTTTTTGTGTAGGTACGAGGGACTTGCGTGTAGCCTCCTACTGGATTGATACCTTGGTTCTCAAAAACTGAGGGAAATACTTACGCTACTCTGCTGCATCATCCTTTAATCTTCGGGGAATCCAACGCAAGCTCAAGAGGTAGCAGTGGGCGGTCGCGAGTGCCCTGGAAGTTGGCGACGAAGCGGTCGTGAATCTTGTCCTAGGAGGAGATCGAGCCTGGAGGCAGGTTCAGGAGCCACGAATGGGCGCCGTCTATGAGCTCCATAGGGAACCTGTTCGTCATGACTTTCTCGTTGCCGTTGGCCGCCTTGATGCTCAGCTCGTAGAGCTGCAGTAAGTCCGTGGGGTCGGGTGTGCCATCGTAGCGAGGAGGCGGATCTGGCTTAAACTTGCCCAGCCAGGCGACGCTATGCAGCTTAGGGGTGAAGGCGCGGCAGCCGGCCGTGGTCATCAGGGCCCGTCTTGGAGGTGGAGCTTGGTCTTGACGCCCATGCGCCGCTACGGCAAGTGACGCGGGGCCCTGCCGTGGTAGACGATCCTGGCGTGGCGGTGCGAGGTGTGGCGGAGCGTTCTCTTGCGGTCGAGGAACTTCATGGCAGCTTCTTTCTTCACGCGCGGGCGCCGGACGCGGTGGGTCGCGCCGCGGAGCAGCACGCCTTGGCGCCAGGGCACCGTCTTGGTGCAGAGGTGGTGGAGGTGCTCCAAGTGCTACGTCGCCCGTAGCTAGCGGAGGGCGAGGCAGTGAGAGGGACGGTGCAGGGGAGCCCCCTGCGGCGCTGACAAGCTCGGCGATGCGGTCAAGCCAGTCCTCGTAGAGGTCGTCGACCGGGCGGTAGCGCATGAGCTCGTGCGCCATGAGGAGTGCAGCCCGTGCGTCCATGGGAGCATGACGAGCGTCAGACGACGAACCATCGGGAGTCGGCGATGGAGTGGCGGTGCGGCCGTCCTGTCGCATCGAGGGGTGCAACGAGCACTCTTGCTTCTTGTTCCCCACCGGGCCGGTAGCGGTGTTGGCGGAAGGCGACGGAGAGCGACGGGGTGGCCCGCCGATAGGGGCCATCTGAGCAATGCGGGTGGCAAGGGAAGCCCGGCGCACCCCTACCTGGCGCGCCAAATGTCAGATCATGGGTTTCGGAAAAACCCTTAAGGTTCAAACTCTGGGGTGCGCGGGAAGTTCTTTCCCCCCTACCGATCCACGCCCTAGCTTGCTAAGATCTCGCGGACGAACTCAACGAACTCACAACACAAAGAGACACAAGATTTATACTGGTTCGAGCCACCGTTGTGGTGTAATACCCTACTCCAGTGTGGTGTGGTGGATTGCCTCTCGGGCTGATGATGAACACTACAAAGGGGGAAGAACAGCCTCCTGAGGTTGAGGTGTTCTTGTGCTTGATGTGTGGCTAAGGATCCGCTAAAGATCAGATGCTTCCGTACCATTTCTGATCTAGGTGTCCTCTACGGTGGTGGCTCGTTCTACTTATATAGGCTCTGGTCCTCTCCCCAAATATTGAGCGGGAAGGGAGCCAACAACGGCCAATTTGAAAGGGGACAGCTAGTACAGCTTATCCTGAAAAAAGCGGTCTTCGCCTGCAAAAGGCTCTGGTGGTGACACCACCTTGGGCTCCATTGTGACCTCCGTCTTGCCGTCCTACTAGTCTTGGTCTCGTTGCACCGATATGGAAACCTTTGCTTGACGCCTCGGTACTCCGCGCCTGCGCTTGCTTCCTTAGCACCAAAGAGGAAACAAACACACTGCACGCTGGCGCCCGCCTGATCTTGATCGTCATGGCTCACGTCACGAGAACCTCATGAGGTTTGCTTCACCTTGATCTCTCTGCTCCTCGTGAGCCAACCTGGTGAGGCCGCTCCCGAGGAGGTCTTGGGTGGTCCGCCTCGCCAGGCTTGGCCCCTCGCGAGGGTCTTGAACACCTTGTTTATGAAGTTGGGCCGTACAGGCCCACGCGCAAAGCCATGGCATGGGCCGCAGGCAGGCAAGTCTGGGGACCCCCGTTCCCAGAACGCCGACAGATAGGGACCGTTTCGAAAAAAACTATGTTGACAGGGCCGGACGGCGGCGCCGCGGCGAGCGCACCAAGGCGGGGGATAAAGTGTTGTCGCCAATGTGCTGGGCTGGGTTGGACATTCTTATTGAAAAATAAAAATGGACCGGAACTATTTACAACGTTGTCTACAATTTGCATGGGTCCGCTGGTTGCAGGAAGAAAATGCTGGGAGAAAGAAGGTTGGTCGCTATCTTTGCCTAAGAATAATGTCGATTGAATGTAACGACACTATCATAGGAAATAATATCCTCCTGTTAAATTGTGAATTTAAAGAACTGGTGCATGAGCATTTAGCATTATTTATTTATTTACTTATTTATCTTTAGGGGACCATGAGCATGTACCTGGGCCGGATCATGTGAGAGCCTCCCTTCTAGTTAATTATGGGCTCCTCTATTGGGCATTCATCAGTGGGCTACATGTTATCAACAAGTAGAAAATGTGTTCAATACGAAAAATAGTATGCGCTACGTACGGTACGGGGCACTAAAGGATCGAACCGTGCAACGACTTCCAAAACATTATGTTTGTCGTTCTAACAACACATTTATTCAACCAACAGACGAAATATACTACTGATTGTACATTGAAAACAGCAGCAGCAACAACCAGGGCTGGGGGTGCAACAAAAGCAGTAAGCAGGCCAGAAGAGTGAAGACACAAGTCTCTCTTCCAAACCAAACATCAGCCATCATTACAAAAGGGCTACCAAAAAAGAACAAGTGTATGCATCAAACTAAATAAATATCCTACTACACCAAGTGTACGCATGTACTAACTGGCTCTGTTAGACGTTAGTATTTTTAAAGCTGTGGATATTGGCTGACAGCTTGAACCAGATGGATGCCTGATGGGGGAAACTCCAGCCAGCAGGTCGAAGTCTGATACTTGCGACCCTTTCTCCTACTTTGGGCTGCAGAGCATGGCGGCACATGTCAAGGTATGGTACGTGCAAAGACGCATGGTGCGTTGTGTACACACAGTTTTGCCTGGTGAACGAAACTGCACTGCCATCATGATCCTTGCCATCGGTTATCTCCTAGTTAATCAGATAATTCAGTCCGACAAACAAAGAGTGTGTACCAAGGCTACTTACCAACCCCCAGTCAAAAATTCCTGAAGGCCCAGAGAAGCTGGGATCCTGCTCAAAGACCTTGCAGTGACTGTGTTTGTATTCCATGAGACAACACGCCCGGTATGTGCGAACGATCATCAACCGTTCACCATCGTCTGGTCGAGCCAGGAACCACCTGCAACTGCCAAGCCGCTTTTCTTTGATTGGTTTTGGGGTTAGGAAGGGTAGGGACACCAGGCGGCCTACAACATCATATCAAGTTGGATTCAAATAAAAAGGGCTCTTGATGTAGTCAATCTTAAGAACAGCATGTTATGGGCATGGATATTTTTTCAGTAAATGTTGACAGTAATATAAGAAAGCCATCATGATATCATAGGAAAGTAACATACTGCTATAACAGCCGTTTGTAGCGATGACTGGAGTAGGCCAGCAATACGTCCAGCCATAGAAGGAGTCGACAGCGTAAATGAAGCCCTTGTGTTCAATGGCATTAGAGAACCATGGAGGATGTATGATCCTGCGATGGACGTGCAGATTTATCCACTTACCGCAGTGACCTGTCAGATAGGCGAGACCGCGGTTGAAGAACGCAATTAGCCTGAAGTCTTTATAATTCGCAGATCTTGTGGGCACTTGGCAGATTACAACCTTGAGCAAATCAAACTTGGTATCATGTTGGCTACTGTAAGATTCCAAGTATTCTGGGTCGCGGTGCCAAAGCAGTGAAGTGTTAATCGAAGGAAGGGGGATCAATTGTCGGGTGTAGACCTCCACGAGCATCCAGCTATCGCGACCATCGACGAGCACCATCCAAGACGTGTTCATGCCGACCCAATACATACTGTTAATGTAGTTGAGGGTGACGGGGATCAGATCGCAGTCAAGGGGGTTGATGCTCTCCACCCTATGATCGTTATGCTGCGTGACACGCTGTTTCTGAAGATCAGGCCGCATCAACAAGCAAGGAGATGGCTTAAAAGGCTCCGGCCTAAGGGCTTTGAGTAAATGGTACAGCCCCGACGAGCACGCGGTGAGCGGCATGGTACCGAGATTTTCCACACGCGAAACAATGAGCTTGATTACCTCTGTGGGGAGTGAATTCCAGCCACTCTTTCGGCGGACGCTGCTCGGTTTTGCCATTGTTAGTTCTTGGGTTTCGGATGAGGGGGGAGGCGCCTTAGCGGGGATGGAAGATTGGACAAGGGGGGAGGCGCCTTAGCGGGGATGGAAGAGCGGACAAAGATGGAGAAGCGAATATGTGCTGCGGGAAGTGGACAGGTGATGATGACTACAGTACGCCACTTGACTTATGAGAAACATACCATCAGCATAGGGTCATGTCGAAGTCAGACAACTTGCTTGAGTGATCACAGTACTGGTACTCCCTACAGTACCTACTACTATGCCCTAACTTGCTTGAGTAGAGTAGTAGTGGAGTAGGACTCTACTCTACTACTAGCACCGGAGGAGTAGTATATTCTAATCTAAAATAGTTACAAACTTCAATGCCCGAGCGTGGAATGACTATGAACCGCCATCGGTGCTAACTCCAATCCCCAGCGAACGTTCACTGGGAGACATGGCAGTTGCAAACGCCCGCGACGAAGTTATAATCCGTGTGTAAGGGTGGCGGTTTTGTCAAATACTATGGCTTGAAAACAGGCCACCGTCGGATGGAAATCTGAAGGTCACGTGGGATTCGCCAGGATTGAGCTCGTGCCAAACAATCGCCAGATATCATTACTAAAAAACGTCACTACTGGCCCTTGGCGGAGAACATCAAGTACGAGACATGCTACCCTTTCACCATGCCGGAGTCACTTGAGGATCACCGCCGCCTGCTAGTCTCGGAGGAGGACGGCAGCATCTTCCTCTTGATCGTGGGCACTGGCAAGGCCCGCGTAGGCCGACACCCCGTCTCTGTAGTGTGTGTCAGGGGCGACACCGCTGACGCTGACACTGACCCGAGGCCGATGTACAGGTGCGTGCTCACTGTTACTACCCCTCCGAGGTAAGTGGGCGGTGACACCGGCTCCATCATGCTGACTAGGACTATGCAGAGCTGGGACCTTCCCGCCAATGTGGACATGGAAGATGCATGGTATGATTTACCCCCCAACGCGGTGCATGGGGACTCCAAGGAGGTTCACCTGGACATACGCATTATCAAGTTAAATGTTGATCATTAGTCTTCGCTCAGTGTAATCCGCTGTCCAAGCATGTGGAGACTTCCATGCATGATCTTGCTCTATTGGAGTATCGCGCATGAATAAAAGTGTATCCATTTATAGTTTAGTCTAGAATCTTCCTTGTATGAACTTTTACTACAGTACTGGTGAAAGACTTACTATGAACCATTTCTTACATCTCCTCTGCCCCTTCCAAGTCATCCTGATTTAATCCCTCCGTCTAGGTGTATAAGGGCATGGTTAATACTTAATAGTATAGCCAACTATTGACTATAAGAAAGTGCCATGTCATCTGTAGCCAACATGTATAACAATTGATACTCAAAAACTAATTCTTAAAGATCATTTCTTGCAAAGCACAATAAGTGTTATTTCTTCACAAGTTTTGGATGCAGGTTGAACAGTTGAACGCTTTTGTTTGCAAAAGATACCTTTTTATCTATTTCACCCAGATGTTTGTGAGCTCTAGAGATGACCCCCACATCCTTTGTCAAAATAAACAACTCCACGATCAATGCATTTCACTCTTCCGTGCAACGCACGGGAACCTTACTACTCCCTTCATTTTTATATATAAGGCCACAAACTCAAATTACATGTACCAATGTAAACTTTAATACCTTCTTTGCAAGTCAACTTTTCTTTTCATTTACTGGGATCATTAATATGCCGCCTGCATGCAAGCAAACTGAGTGGAGGAAGTAGCTGACTATCATTATGACAGCATGCATGCAAGTATTAAACAAGTTGCTAGTACGAGGAAATATCATTTATTTTGCCTCGATTACTGTTGGTGGCCTTGTATAGATGCAAAGTGTATATTCCATAGTGGCCTTGTATAAGTAAATTGAGGGATTACTCTAGATTAGTACGACCAAAAATTTAACTAACATTATATATAGTACGATAAATGCTGATGCATGTCACCTAAAATTATATCATTGAAAACTATGTTCAAATACGAATCCAACAATATAGTTTTTGTTGACATGCACTAACATTTTGTTAGTTAAATCTTCAGTCAAATTCAATAGGGGACTAATAAACCACGACCGATGTAGTACAAGTGTAGAGGGTGGTGCTGCACGGGAGTCTCACTCTCACCCCGCTCGTGACGTGGCAGTAAAGCCATCATATCACAAAACCCAACCACTGCCAGTAATAAGTGGCCTGGTAAAATAAATGGACAAGCAACCATCACATCCCCCGTCTTTTTTGCATTTCATCTCTCTGCATTTACTTTCGCCGGTTCATCTTGCACACTCGATCACTAGCTACTACTCCTAGTATCCCTAGCTACTACTCCTAGGGCCAATTCTTTTGGCGGCTTAAAAAATAAGCCGTGTCTTCCCCAGATTTTCCCATAAGACTAGTCACAGTGGAGAGTAACATTAAGGCTCCCCACTCATTTATTTGGGCTTCTAAACTACTACTCCCTCCTTTCCGGTTTATAGGGCTTATCTCAAAATCTTAGTTTTTCCATTTTATAAGGCTCAACTTGGTTGTTCCCCACCACAATTTCAGATTCCAAGGTGCATTAAATAATTGCATGCAAGTATTAAGAGAAAATTGACTAATGCATGCACTTTATGCATGCATGCATTGCGATTAATACATTGGTAAACATGAATTTTTGAGGAAAACAAGAGCATTAATTGGGTGCTTTTGCAAATTATGAAAAGTATTCCACCACTTACCATCTACTACCTTGGTTGGTGAGATTTTTGAGTTGAGCCCTATAAACCGGAAAGGAGGGAGTACTAGTACCTCTGTCCTGGTTTATTCGTCACCATTGTAATTTGTTGTAAATTTTGACCAAAGATTTAACTGATAAAATGTTAGTGCATGTGAGTTAAATTTATGATCAAAATTTGACATATATTACAATGGGGACCAATAAACGAGGACGGAGCTAGTAGTAATGGGATTACTGCTAATCTAGAAGCCTAAACAAACTGGCCCCTGTACTCCTACTAGTAGTACTAGTACTCAAGTTGGAATTCCAATTGCACGACACAACTTGTTAGGCAAAAAATTCGATACAGGGTGTAGGAAGCAGTTTGGGAATTTGCATGCCTTTCTGACCAGTGAGATACTCCATACAAAGTACGACAGAGAAATAACCACAGAGAAGGAAGCTAAAAGTAAACAATCAAACGAGCATTTTTGCATTTGTTTTGCATTGAATCATTTCACAAGCTTGTCTAGTGTTGTTTTTCTACTTTTACAAAAACCGCATCGTAATGTGAAAATGTGTATTTGCACGTACATAAGTAATAGTAGCACTCCCTCCGTCTAGGTGTATAAAGTCTTCCCTCCTTCTTGGTCACGGTGCACAACCAAAGATGACTTATTCACCTGGACGGAGGGAGTAGCACAGTCTGCAAGCATATATATAGAGAGACGTGTAGTGCGATAGTATATAGTAAAGTTTGTGCTATATGCACCTACTTACAAAATGCTTACGGATACACAAGGTTTCCAAACTTTCCCTCTTACATACTTAATTAACGACGCTAATAATACCCGAACGTTCAACATTTATTATTTGCATCCCAAAACTAATGAGATCACCTTACGAAACTAAATTATAGTCCTAAAAAAGCCACGACGCTCGCAGGAGAGCTTGCGGCGCGCCACGAGTGCCCTGTTGCGCGGCCGTTTCCCAGCGCGCCGACATAACGCCTCTTCCTCAGCCTCGCAACTCGCGAGGTGCTGATTGGTGGCTTGCCGGTGGGCGAGCGTGATCTCACCGGTGTGGTGATCCGGCGCCAACAGGTACTCCTCCTCCCTGGAAGTGTGCACCTGGTCCACGTATCGCCAAGCATAGATGAGGCTCTTGGGCCCGACTGTACTCAGGGCTTTGGCGCGGGCGTCCTGCGCCACCCTCATGGCCCTTGCACGAGCCTTCTGCCAAAGAGACAATTGCCTGACTCTCTCGGACGCGACATAGACCTGCCAGGTAGCTTGCCCCGCGGCGCGCTTCTCTTCCTCGACCTTCTTCTCCGCCTCTATTTTGGCGTGCTCTGCCGGCGGTTGTGACGCTCGGATAATTAAGCTACAGCGAAACTCTGCTAATGATGCCACGTCACCTCTGTTACTATTGCTAATCTCTCGTTAGTTCAAAACTGGTTAAAAAATTCAAATTCAAAATATGGCAAACAACAAAAGTTTTCAAACATTGAAACAAAAATGTTCGGTGGGTGCCAAATATTGCACTGGTAATTATTGTGGAGAAAACCCATTTTTAGAAAATGCCTAAATATTTTACAATGATTTAAAACAGAAAAGAAAATAAAAAGAAAAAGTGAAAAGAAAACAAAAGAAAAGAAAAACAAAGAAAAGCCCCCTCCCCCACTGGGCTATGGCCCAGCCAGCAGCCCAAGCGGGCCACCAGGCCAGCCCACGCACTCTCTTAATCCTGGACCCCGAAACCATAAACCGTCGCCCCCAACTTTCCCCCACTCGCTCTCTCCCTCTCCCCCACCACTCTATCCCATCTGGATCGGGGTGCCGAACAACCGCCCGACGCCGTCGCTGGAGCCCCTCCTTGTCGGACTGCCTCCTCCCCGCTCGGTCGCGCATGCCTCCCTGCCTTGCCCCGCTCCCGCAGGCTGCTGCTGCGCTACTCCGCCCACGCGCGCACGCCCACGTCACCGTGCCCTTGCCTGCCTCCGTGTCGTGCCCCACGCCGCCCGGGCCTCACCTCCGTCGTTGCTTCTCTCCCGCGCCGTGGCCATCCCCAGCTCCCGCTACTACCGTGTCGCCCCGCCTCCACCGCTGCTTTCCACCGCCTCCCTACGGACGGCCTCGCCCCGACTGGCCTCAGCTCCCCGTCATTCGCTACCGTGCCGTCTCCCCAGAACGTTTCCGCCACCGCCTGATTGCACCGTGTCGGTGGCACTGCTGCGGCCTCGCTGGCCCGCGCGCCCGCAGCCCCTCCCTGCTCGTGCGCGACGCCGCTAGGTGCCGGTGCTCGTCCCACGCATCCTC
>NC_057800.1:598594943-598638939 GCF_018294505.1 Triticum aestivum | reverse complement strand
CCCATCGCCCGGCTCCGCCCGGCGCCCGTAACCGCCACCCGCGCCCGTTAAGGCCCCTGTGCCAATGACATGTGGGGCCCAGCCTAGAACGTTTATATAAAAGAAAAAACTATAATCAAATAATAATTAAATTAATTAATTAATTAAGAATTAATTAAGTTAATTAATCATAATTAGATTAATCTGATCACTAGTTAACCTAATTAACTGTTAGTTAATTAATCAATCAGTGACAGTCGGGACCCACACGTTATTTGACAAAGTCAACACCCTGTTGACTACTGACGTCATGCCGACATCAGCAAGCACTATTCTGGATAATGTTGAATTAAAGTAATTAAATAAATCCTAAAAATGATTTAAATCATTTAAAATTAATAGAAAATAAACCGTAGCTCGCATGGAAAAACTTTGTACATGAAAGTTGCTCATAACGACGAGATGAATTCGGATACGCAGCTCGTTCGTCCGCCACACATCCATAGCATAGCGAACACACAACTTTCCCCCTTTGGTTCACCTATCCGAAAACGCGAAACACCAGGGATACTTTCCCGAATGTTTTCCCCCTTCGTCGGTATCACCTCCTACCGCGTTAGGGCACTCCTAGCACCGTTACTTGACATGTCATACATCGTTATGCTTCTGTTTGCATTGTACTCATTATGTCTTCCCCCTCTTCTCTCCGGTAGACTACAAGACTGACGCTGCTGCTAGAGTAGTGTAGCATGTTACTGCTTTCGGTTAATCCTATTCTGATGCATAGCCTATCATTGTTGCTACAGTTGTTACCCTTACCTGCAACCCTAAATGCTTAGTATAGGATGCTAGTATTCCATCAGTGGCCCTACATTCTTGTCCATCTGCCATGCTATACTACTGGGCCGTGGTCACTCGGGAGGTGATCACGGGCATATGCTATATACTTTATACTGTTACATTACTTATGATATTGTTCGGAGATGGGGGCTGAAAGGGCAGGTGGCTCCATCCCTTTAGAGGTGGGCCTGGGTTCCCGACGGCCCCCGACTGTTACTTTGTGGCGGAGCGACATAGCAGGTTGAGACCACCTAGGAGAGAGGTGGGCCTGGCCCTGATCGGCGTTCGCGGTTACTTCAAAATAGCAGGCTTAACGAGATCTTGGTATTTGATCTGAGTCTGGACACTGGATTATACGCACTAACCAACTACGCGGGAACAGTTATGGGCACTCGACGTCGTGGTATCAGCTGAAGCCTTCTTGACGTCAGTGACTGAGCGGCGCGCGCCGGGTTGGACCTCGTAAATGCAACTTCCTTTGAAATGGAGGTCGCTAGGTCTGCTCTCCGGCCGCCCACGCAACGTGCAGGTGTGCAATGCGTGATGGGCCCAGACCCCTGCGTGCATAGGATTTAGACCGGCGTGCTGACTTCTCTGTTGTGCCTAGGTATGGTTGCGACGTGTTGATCTTCCGAGGCCGGGCATGACCCAGGATAGTGTGTCTGGCCAAATGGGATCGAGCGTGTTGGGTTATGTGGTGCACCCCTGCAGGGAATTTTATCTATTCGAATAGCCGCGTCCGTCGGTAAAAGGACGACCCGGAGTTGTACCTTGACCTTATGTCAACTAGAACCAGATACTTAATAAAACATACCCTTCCAAGTGCCAGATATAACCCGGTGATCGCTCTCACACAGGGCGGCGAGGGGGGATCGCCGGGTAGGATTATGCTATGCGATCATACTTGGTGAACTTACCATCTACTCTCTTTTACATGCTGCAAGACGGAGGCTGCCAGAAGCGTAGTCTTTGACATGACTAGTTATCCCCCTCTTATTCTGGCATTCTGCAGTTCAGTCCACCGATATTGCCCCTTTACACATATACCCATGCATATGTACTGTAGATCCTTGCTTGCGAGTACTTTGGATGAGTACTCACGGTTGCTTTTCTCCCTCTTTTCCCCCTTTCCATTCTACCTGGTTGTCGCAACCAGATGCTGGAGCCCAGGAGCCAGACGCCACTGTCGACGACGACTCCTACTACACCGAAGGTGCCTAATACTACGTGCAGGCCGCCGACGACAACTAGGAGTAGTTTAGGAGCATCCCAGGCAGGAGGCCTGCGCCTCTTTCGATCTGTATCCCAGTTTGTGCTAGCCATCTTATGGCAACTTGTTTAACTTATGTTTGTACTTAGATATTGTTGCTTCCACTAACTCGTCTATGATCGAGCACTTGTATTCGAGCCCTCAAGGCCCTGGCTTGTATTATGATGCTTGTATGACTTATTTTATTTTTAGAGTTGTGTTGTGATATCTTCCCGTGAGTCCCTGATCTTGATCGTACACGTTTGCGTGTATGATTAGTGTACGATTGAATCAGGGGCGTCATGAGTTGGTATCAGAGCTGACTGCCTGTAGGAATCCCCCTTTCCAACTCCTTGGCCGAAGTTGAGTTTAGTCCTTGGAAACTTTTACTAACATGGCTGTGTGGCTTACGGGCCCATGTCGCCATTGGGTGGTATTAGGATCTTTTATTCCTTGTCTATACTCTGGGATTCTGATCTATCTTCTATTCGGGTTAAATGATTTTGCTAACTCTAAAACTAGGATCTCGTAACTAATTCCTCCCGGAGAGCCCCTTATTATAGATGATCGCCTGCTACACCAGAAGATTCCGGAGATACTCTACGATGTCCTCTCGAGAATTTGTGCCATCGTTTTAGCAATTCCTTTCCATCAGTAAACCCTGATGGATAACCATGTACACTTGTCATTCATACAATCATTATCCATTGATCTTTTTATTACAAGATACCCCGAAATTCTCTTTATTGCTCCGAGAATCCCTTGTGCCTACTGCCTTGCAGTTTCTTCTCGCCTGAATACACCTACAAATTAATCCTCACACATACCGAGGATTTGTTTCTCCTCAGTTGTTCATCTGTTTCACAAAAGTCTTCAAAATACTATTCGATCTTTTGAAAATCCTGAACAACATGTTCTCGAAATTCTTACTTGCTTGCATTATGGTTAACCCCATAAGTCTAGTAATCTTATTGGCATCCTTTGTCATTATCATTTTGAGTCCGTTGATTCAATAAGTTGCGAATGTTCATCATCATCAGTCGAATCCTAGGATTACACCGGCTCAGACGTCATTTGGATATGAGCTGGTTCTTGACCAATCAATTCCTTGATCGGTTGTGCTTCTAATTCTATTGAACTTATTCATTTTCGATCAGAACGATTGCTTCTGATCCCTTGATTTGGAAATCTTAATTCCTTTGCCTTTGAGCTTTGATTTAGTCAGTTGTTTCTATAATTAAATGCCTTTGCATTGTTTCTTCCATTGGTGATGTGCAAATGCTCACATCAACTCCGTTATGGACCGTCAGATCCTTTGTTGAATTTTCATCCAACAGTGTCCCTTGTATACAAAAACCTCGAGAAGTTCTTTCCCTGATACATAATGCCATTGGTAAATCCTATTATGTGATTGGCCAACCATGCTCTACTTTCGAGCTGGTGATATTTACTATTGAGGCTTGTGGTATATGTTTCCATGATGCCCCGATGGGTTGAACCTATGCCTTCCTTAATATGTGTGAACTCGAAAGCTTTCACGAGTCTTTCTCTTCTGGTATTTTGCTAGATAAAATTTCAACATTACAACCTCTTCGAAAATGAGAAGTGAATGAAAGGTTATGCATTGAAGAAGTGGGAGTCAACCATGAACTTAGTGTTCATGCCCATGGACCCAATGTGGAACTTATCATGGAAGCTTCTTACAAAATATTTAATCATTTGGGTAATTCTTTCGATGACATTAGATTGGATCCCTTGCAGCTATGGTTCCGACCATATTGTTCTTCTTTGATTCTATTTCTCGGGGAAGTTTAAATAATTGCCTTTTATAGAGAAATACCCCAGTCCAACCTCTACTTTGATCTGTCGTCGAGTATTACCCCCTGGTATCTCAAGATTATCACGAAACATCATAACTTCTTATGAGTTCTTCATCAAGTACTACATTCTCACCGATTCCAATTTTTCCTGGGTTCTGAGTGGTTTGTCACTCGAGTACACCAATAACTGAATCGTGTCGGTTCTATGATTCAACCATTCTTAGCAATCTTCCTTGCTTATGACTTTGTACTCGATTAGGTCATTTCTAGCCTGATCGGCTATATCAGTATCGTGCCGATTTTTTAACTATGCTACCTGGTCCCTATTCCCGGAGCACCACTTTCGGCGATGAGCTAAGCTTGCATCGATCTTCCTTGTCTTATCATTTACCTCGAACAGCAAGCTTGATTCTGAGTTGGTGTCCTACTAGTGGTTCCAATAACCTTTCGCTTCACCATTCCTTTCACTTGATGTCATTGTCGAACGATTACTTCTTGAAATCTCTCGACAAATGTGTCATTATCATCATCAACATTCTGAGCTCTTCCAAGATATCTATTGAATTCTTCATGGGAAATACCATCCTTGTCCCTTGGTAAATTGTGTTGTCATCGGCTACTTCATTGCCTTCTTACCAACACAAACTTGTTTGTGTTGTGGCTGTACCTTGAGTTCCTGGCTATCCAGCTTGTCTTATGTCCTACCTTGAAGTAATACCTTCTTATATATCAAGAATGTCATGAGAATTTCACCACATCTTAAGAATTATTGGTACAAGTGATACATCCCGCCATCTACATTCATCTCTTGGTTCCCGTGTTGTTCCTAACCGGAATACCGACCATTGAATTATGATGTGTGAATTCAAAACCTCTAGCGACCCTATTGCTTTGAAGTGAATGGTCGATAGTTCCATTCCAAGTCTTTTGGTTATGGAATCACCATATAACATTTATCGTGGTATTTGGTCCATATTTCCAGGTACATTTTTGTTCAAAGTTTAATTGTGGATGATCTCCTCGATCATACTTCATTATATACTTTGGTGTGTCCAATGCTATCACCATGTTCACTTAATTGTGAAAATCCATGTTTATGGATATCTCGTTAAAATGTTGCTGAGTCTATCGGCCACCTCCTCATCCTCTTCTTGGTTTAATGATGAACTCATTTGGAACTTGCTTCCATAGTTCATTTCCCGAAAATCTTACAATGTATCCCGTCAATTTGTGTTGCACCTTTTCTTCTCAGACATCCCGAGTCTGAGGTATCCTCACACCAATCAGATCTAAATCTCAGTCAAATATGATGGTTGGAACATATTTACAGGAGTTATAACATCTTTATATGACCCGGTAAGGTGATGTCATGCCTAGCACACCTTGCCGGAGGACCTATCGTTATAGTTCTTCCTTTTTAGCAAGGTTAACCATTCTGCCATGAGGAAATTGTAAGACTTTTTCTATAAGTTGTTCCTAATGGATCCCTTGTGTATCCAAAGTCTGACCTTTGCTTAAAGACCATGTCAATGCTATCTCGAAGCATGTCTGTGGTAATCCGATTTTCAACAAGAACATTTGAAGCCCAATGCTAAATGTTTCTCGCTCAATTATCCAAACACCGTTGTATGGGTAATGTCATGAAATTTCTCTCACCTTACCTAAAGAGTTTTCTACATTATATCTTGTCCTGGATATCATGCTCTGCTTGTCCTTGGGAAGGATATACTCTTGAAATATGTGTTTAAACACATTTTCCTTTCCATTGTTCTGTTTACATCTGATAATCATATCTTCCTTTCCATTGTTTGGTTTAAACTTTTTTGTGATCTATATGATCTAAGCAGTAATATTCTCTTGCTTATGTAAACACCTCGGTGTACAATTCTGTCAACAAGACCCTATTACTATTGTTGACGACATTCCGGTAGCCACCTATGGACGAGAACTTTGCCTATTGGTCCGCCTCATTCGACGAGCAGGAAAATGGTTCTCTTCGCCCCTCGCCCTTGGTACCGACGTTGTTGCCGACATAACTGACAGGCTACCCTCTGACATGCCTTGCTATCCTGACCATGCAAGACGTCACCGCTCCTCCTACTTTTAACCCACATGGTGGGCCCATAACCCACAGTTCCACATGATCGAAACCTGACTCTCCTGTACACCCCAAATCCTAAAGGTTATTCCTCATGCTTGGCTTCGTATGTAATTCACGAGCCACCTTTCAAAAGATCATCAATTCTGGTATCAGACATAATACTTATTAGTGTTGCTCTGAAACCCTTTCACACTCTATTTCAGGCAACAAACGGTTGCCTATCCACTTGAAACTTTTATTGCACCATCTTACCTTGCTATCGATGTGTTTCAATTGCTCGACTCAAGAGTTACGCGTAAGATCATTCATCGGATACCCCCAAATGATTTCCCCTTATAGCATTCTATCGTTGTCGAGCTGGCCCTTACCTATTCGTAACTACGATGGAGTTCCCGAAGAAAGGATGTCGACTTCATCATGATGACTTGAAGCAGAAAAATGAAGACATCAACGTAATCCATCGATCAAAACCGAGAAGATTCGTTAGAATTTCGTAACCAGATCTTTCCCCCTTACCCCACCTGTTAAAATCTCGGGACGAGATTTCTTGTAGTGGAGGAGAATTGTGACGCCCGGATAATTAAGCTACAGTGAAACTCTGCTAATGATGCCACATCACCTCCGTTACTGCTACTAATCTCTCATTAGTTCAAAACTGGTTAAAAATTCAAATTCAAAATATGGCAAACAACAAAAGTTTTCAAACATTGAAACAAAAATGTTCGGTGGGTGCCAAATATTGCACTGGTAATTATTCTGGAGAAAAATCATTTTTAGAAAATGCCTAAATATTTTACAATGATTTAAAACAGAAAAGAAAATAAATAAAAAGAAGAAGTGAAAAGAAAACAAAAGAAAAGAAAAACAAAGAAAAACCTCCCCCATGGGCTACGGCCCAGCCAGCAGCCCAACCTGGCCACCAGGCCAGCCCACCCACTCTCTTAACCCCCCTGGACCCCAAAACCCTAAACTGTCGCCCCCCACTTTCCCCCACTCGCTCTCTCCCTCCCCCCACCACTCTCTATCCCATCTGGATCGGGGTGGGGAACAACCGCCCGACGCCGTCGCTGGAGCCCCTCCTCGCCGGACTGCCTCCTCCACGTCGCCATCGTCTCCGACTTCCTCCCTGCGCCCCACTGCCCCGAACCCTGCTACCTGCGGTGAGGCCTGAGCCTCTTCTTCCCCTGAACCTGCTGCTGCTACGCTGCGAGCCGCCCCTGCTCCCCTGCGCCTGTGTGCCGCTGTATGCTCCCGCCCCTCGCGCGCGCGCGTCCGCGCTGTCCCGCGCCGCGGCCTCCTCCCCGCTCGGTCGCGCATGCCTCCCTGCCTCGCCTCGCCCCCGCAGGCTGCTGCTGCACTACTCTGCCCACACACGCACGCCCACGTCGCCGTGCCCTTGCCTGCCTCCGCACCGTGCCCCGCGCCGCCAGGGCCTCGCCTCTGTCGCCACTTCTCTCCCGCGTCATGGACATCCCCAGCTCCCGCTACTACCGTGCTGCCCCGCCTCCACCGCTGCTTGCCGCCGCCTCCCTACCGCCAGCCTCGCCCAGACTAGCCTCGGCTCCCTATCGTCCGCTAGCACGCCATCGCCCCAAAACATTTCCGCCACCACCTGCCTGCCCCGCGTCGGTGGCGCTACTGCGGCCTCGCTGGCCCGCGCGCCCGCAGCGCTTCCCTGCTCGCGCGTGACGCCGCTGGGTGCCGGTGCTCGTCCCGCGCATCCTCGCCTAGCCCCGATGCCCGGCCCCCCTTCACCCGTCGGCCGCAGTGCCCTATCGAGCGGGCTAGCGCCCATTGCGCGGCTCCGCCCGGCGCCCGTAACCGCCACCCACGCCCGTTAAGGCCCTTGTGCCAATGACATGTGGGGCCCAGCCCAGAATGTTTATATAAAAGAAAAAAACAATAATTAAATTAATTAATTAATTAAGAATTATTTAAGTTAATTAATCATAATTAGATTAATCTGATCACTAGTTAACCTAATTAATTGTTAATTAATTAATCAATCAGTGACAATCGGGACCCATACGTGAGTTGACTAAGTCAACACCCTGTTGACTGCTGATGTCATGCCAACATCAGCAAGCACTCTTCTAGATAATGTTGAATTAAAATAATTAAATAAATCCTAAAAATGATTTAAATCTTTTAAAATTAATAGAAAATAAACCGTAGCTCAGATGGAAAAACTTTGTACATGAAAGTTGCTCAGAACGATGAGACGAATCCGGATATATGAGCAACCTGTTCGTCTGCCACACATCCATAGCATAGCGAACACACAACTTTCCCCCTCCGGTTCACCTGTCCGAAAACGTGAAACACCGGGGATACTTTCCCGGATGTTTTGCCCCTTCGCTGGTATCACCTCCTACCGCGTTAGGAGACTCCTAGCATTGTTACTTGACATGTCATGCATCGTTATGCTTCTGTTTGCATTGTATTCATTGTTTCTTCCCCCTTTTCTCTCCGGTAGAATACGAGACTGACGCCGCTGCTGGTGCCCCGATCGACTACGTTGTTGACGACCCCTACTTGCTAGAGCAACCAGGCAAGCCCCCCTGATCACCAGATATCGCCTATTCCTTCTCTCTACTGCTTGCATCAGAGTAGTGTAGCATGTTATTGCTTTCGGTTAATCCTATTCTGATGCATAGCCTGTCATTGTTGCTACAGTTGTTGCCCTTATCTGCAATCCTAAATGCTTAGTATAGGATGTTAGTATTCCATCAGTGGCCCTACATTCTTGTCCGTCTGCCATGTTATACTACTAGGCCGTGATCACTCGGGAGGTGATCACGGGCATATGCTATATACTTTATACTGTTACATTACTTATGATATTGTTCGGAGATGGGGGCTGAAGCGGAAGGTGGCTCCATCCCGGTAGAGGTGGGCCTAGGTTCCCGATGGCCCCCGACTATTACTTTGTGGCGGAGCGACATGGCAGGTTGATATCACCTAGGAGAGAGGTGGGCCTGGCCCTGGTCGGCATTTGCGGTTACTTCAAAATAACACGCTTAACGAGATCTTGGTATTTGATCTGAGTCTAGCCACTGGCCTATATGCACTAACCAACTACACGGGAACAATTATGGGCAATCGATGTCGTGGTATCAGCCGAAGCCTTCTTGACGTCAGCGACTGAGTGGCGCGCGCCGGGTTGGACCGCGTAACGCAACTTCCTTTGAAATGGAGGTTGATAGGCCTGCTCTCCGGCCGCCCACGCAACATGCAGGTGTGCAATGGGCGATGGGCGCAGACCCCTATGCGCATAGGATTTAGACCGGCGTGCTGACCTCTCTGTTGTGCCTAGGTAGGGCTGTGACGTGTTGATCTTCCGAGGCCGGGCATGACCCAGGAAAGTGTGTCCGGCCGAATGGGATCGACCGTGTTGGGTTATGTGGTGCACCCCTGCAGGGAAGTTTATCTATTCGAATAGCCGTGTCCCTCGGTAAAAGGACAACCCGGAGTTGTACCTTGACCTTATGCCAACTAGAACCGGATATTTAATAAAACACACCCTTCTAAGTGCCAGATATAACCCGGTGATCGCTCTCACATAGGGCGACGAGGGGAGGATCACCGGGTAGGATTATGCTATGCGACGATACTTGGTGAACTTACCATATACTCTCTTCTACATGCTGCAAGATGGAGGCTGCCAGAAGCGTAGTCTTCGATAGGACTAGTTATCCCCCTCTTATTCTGGCATTCTGCAGTTCAGTCCATCGATATTGCCCCTTTACGCATATACCCATGCATATGTAGTGTAGATCCTTGCTTGCGAGTACTTTGGATGAGTACTCACGGTTGATTTTCTCCCTCTTTCCATTCTACCTAGTTGTCGCAACCAGATGCTGGAGCCCAGGAGCTAGACGCCATCGTCGATGATGACTCGTACTACACCGAAGGTGCCTACTACTACGTGCAGGCCGCTGACGACGACCAGGAGTAGTTTAGGAGGATCCCAGGCAGGAGGCCTGCGCCTCTTTCGATCTGTATCCCAGTTTCTGCTAGCCATCTTATGGCAACTTCTTTAACTTATGTGTGTACTCAGATATTGTTGCTTCCGCTGACTCATCTATGATCGAGCACTTGTATTCGAGCCCTCGAGGCCCTGGCTTGTATTATGATGCTTGTATGACTTATTTTATTTTTAGAGTTGTGTTGTGATATCTTCCCGTGATTGCCTGATCTTGATCGTACACGTTTGTGTGTATGATTAGTGCATGATTGAATCGGGGGCGTCACAACGGCAAAGCCTCCCACATGGCGACATCCGTTTCTTTCCAAAGCTCCTCAAGGCTGGGGGGCTCGGCGGGCAGCACGGCGTTCTCCTCATAGCGGGGAGCCGACGCGTCCTGCAAAGCGCGTGCTGGCGAGATTGGGACACCGACATGTCCACCTCGACTAGTGGCGGCGAGGAATAGGACGGCGACACATGACCATCCAGGCGGTGCAGCGAGGGGCGTCTAGGGCTTGGGAGGGGCGATGCCATGGTGGTCGACGTGAGAGGGTGGGGGAGGAGATAGCGATGAACGTGAGCGTTCTTCCAAATGTCGTGGGAGGCGCAGTATTTAGAGCGAGCAATGGCACACCTACGTAAGATATGGACTGAGCTGCACTGACTTAACTGCAGGTCCAGTTGCGTCACTGACATGTGGGCTAGACCCCTGTTGTGCCCATACGTCAGTGACCCAATGCACCTACAGTCAAGTAACTCAAGCAGTGTCCCGGAAGATATGTTGCGTGATTAACGTAACAGCTACGTGGGCATATTTGTTGGAGTAAATTACGGGGGAGGGAAGGGGTGGAAATATTGCTGGTCACAACGGATTGGACGAGCGCGGGGGGAGGAGAGTCATGCATGCATATTTTTTCCACACGGGGTGGAGTGGTGGGACCGCTCGAGGGAGAAGGAGAGTCTGGCAGGCACATTGTTTTCACACATGGAGAGGAAAAGATTTGGAGACAAACGGGCTTCCTGCAGGTATGGGTAACGGTGCATAATAAGTCATCTTGCATGTCGGGCTAGGTATAGTCTCAAGTCATTAAAAACATACACGCCCCACACATGTTCATATTTCAAGGTGCACTAAATTATTGCATGCGATGATTAAGGCTGGCCATAATGGTGGTATCTTAGCTGGTATCATGCACACGGGAATAGCAAACATGCTGATATGGCAAAGAATTAAATAAGAGAGGGGGGTTAGAGTAACTAGTGTTCATGCATGCATTGGTAAACACATTTTTTGTGAAGAACGACAACACTAGTTGAGTACTTTTGCATACAAAAACTATTCCACCGCCTCTATCTTGCTAAGAGTAGGTGAAATTTTTGAATCAAGCCCTTTAAACTAGAAGGTAGGTAGTAGTACTCTAATAGCTAACCTTGTTGTGATGACAAGATAGGACATGACACGCACGTGGACGGAGGAACTAGTCTGCATTGTGCATTTAAGTTTTGTCTAAAGTCAATGTAACTCTACTTTGACCAAACTTATAGAAAAATGTATCAACATTCACAATGTCAAATCAATATTTTTATACTCATTATAAAACGTAGTTCTTATACTCATTATAATCAATATTGTAGATATTGATATTTTTAGAATAAATTTGGTCAAACACTTTGCAAACGGTTGAGGGAAGTAAAAAGGACCAGAGGGAGGATCATGCATGCGGAGTAGGCAAAAAAATTTCTCATTTATAGCTGGTCGAAGTCTCAAAGGGCGCGACCGCACGAGGGAGACGAAGGTCGTGGGAGACGCGACGGTTGACGAAATTAAGTGAAGTTACCCACGCGCCGGCATGGTGTGCGAACAGGCAGAAGCTATACCGTCAGGCCTACGATATGGGTCTAGTAGACATGACATCTAGTGGGTCCCGCATAGTTCTCGGGAACTATTTGGGGGCTTGCAGCCGTTTATCCACCGGGCAAGCCAGCAACCCCACGCCTTTCGCACGCCCTACTCGTCCCCGTCTTCTACTAGTACAGAAACTTACAACAGTTCGCTCCCAGTCGTCCCGTCCTTTCACATTACACCAATTCAACTTCTCCTAACCCTCCTAAAAAATACATGGTCCCCCAAATCTCCATGGTCATCGCTGAGTACCAGGTTAGAGCCATCATTGGCGATGAGTTCATCATCATCTACACACGTGGATCCGTGATGGTGAAAGCATGCCTTGCTAGCTTCCTACGAATGTTCAACAGTTCAATGGATGAGTGGGTCGCTGGGCTAGATGTTGATTACACCACAGTCTTGCAAATAGAGAAGATTCTAAAGGAGGCAGAGAAGAAGAAGCCCGCCGTGATCCAGGTTTGCGTACATAACGTGTGCTTGGTCTACCACATATGCCATACCGATGTTGAGTGCCAGGATTTTAAGAACTTCCTCAAGGACAAAAGAGTGAAGTTCGTTATTGTAGACTTTAGGAATGACAGGGATGTCCTGGGTCGGATAGGCCTCGTTGTAGGCCAGCCCTTTGATCTCCAGAAGGCAAGCCTGGTGTCCTCCTCTCAGCCTTCAATGCTGACCCTGGCAGCAACCATGATTGATCCTTCGTACACTAAACTGAAGAAACCTCACCATGAGTTTCATCATGCATGGGCGTCGAAGACATTAGATGAAGGTCACATCCTGTACGCAGCAATGGATGCCTACCTTTGTTTAAATATCTACAAGGGTTGGATGAAGAAGCAGAGCCAAGTTTCCGGTTCAAGCAAAGAAGCGTCGGCGAAGAGGAAGAGGAAGAGGGACGAGGACGAAGTCGAGGATGTGGACTCGGACTCCGAGTAGGTGGCAGTGCCGTCGCTCATGCTGGTTCTACTGCAGTGTCAAGCGGACTAGATGCTTAGTTTATTTTAAAGGGTGTGTTGTGCCAAGGCCCCAGCAGAACTATGTTTATGTTCTTTCTCGTTATTTGAACTCTTTAGTACATACAGTAGTACTAGTACTATGTCTTACTACTGTTCTTATTGCAGTTGGTCCTACTGCTCGTATCTTCGTGTTCCTACTATACTGATCTATCTTATGATGGCGGGGGTGGGGGATCATGGCGGTGGTAGGTGGTTCAGGGGAGGGCGCAACGGCGGCGGCAGGTGTTTACGCATGTGGTGGGCTGAGAAGATGAACCATGCATCAATTTCGGAGGTTGAAGAAGCCCTTCTAGCCATCCATGTTGCATCAAACGGCTCACAAGAGTCGACTGACCCAAATTGCTCCTTCAGATTGTAGGAGCCACGTGGCATTCAAGGTCTGGAAGGTAGATTCCGCGTCTGCACCCGGTTTGCGGGCTCGACGCGTGCGCGACCGGCTTCCACCGCGACAGCCACCATGCGCGCCTCCTCCGCGCCGGCGGAGACGACAATGACATGCTAGTTCCTCCTCGCCGGCGTGCTGGAGCACGCGCTCGTCCTCTTCTTTGTATGCTGCATGCATAGACGTGGCTCCACCAGCTGCTCGCATGCTCGGCAGCGCAGCGGCATCGCGAGGAGGGACTGGAGACGACGTGAGCGGGCGAGCCTTCGGCTTCATGGCACAGGGATGGCGGCGAAACGACGGTGATGGGCGAGAAATTTTTGGCTGGAGCAGGTGGGCGCCGGCATGCACAACGGCGGCGGCATATTGATTAGTGTGCATATGGGAGCTTAGTTTAGTTTTCTATACCCCTATATAGTGTGTGAATAACTTTGAAAGTTGGTCGTTGGATGAAGCCAATCCGATGGTACAAAGATGGCAAATCCGAGCACTACTGGCCGTTGGATATCATCTACATTCCACCAGATTTTGCCACATTTAGAATCTAGAAGACTCCACATGTAGAAGCATAATGCACAAACCACCAGAATCTCATGCATGCAATGCATGTGTACCTTACTAGTATATAGGGTTGGTCAAACTTAAAAGAAACCCGTACTAGTACACATAAACATTAGATTCAGGCAGCACTTTTATTAGTTACCACAGCCACGATACGGAATCATGTGCAAGCGCGTTAACCGCGGCCGCGCGGTCGATCGAACGGTGCGTCACTGTGTCGCGCTCGAAGGACATCCACCGAACCTTTTTGTGTGTGTGCAAACAATCCCCGAATATTACCCAACTTTTTTTCCTAGAAAAGTTCTTGACGCTACAATATTTCCATATATTTGAATTTAGCTCCAGGTCGTGTTTATTTGGATTTGGATGTTTTAGGTGCACCCTAATTTTATTTAATACTGATTTTGTGTGTGTGACTGAGAGTGAACCTGCGTATGTGTCCATATGTGTGTTGTGGCGGAAGGGCAATGTGGAGACAATGTGCGTGTCATAGAGACATAGAGAGGTGTGAATGTGCAACTGATCATGCATGAGTGAGTCATAGACAGATGCCGATATGTTGTGTATACATGAGAGAACGGTCTTCTATTTTACTTGTGTGTGTGTGTGTGAGAGAGAGAGAGGAGCATCCATAACACAACAACCATCTCTCTTGATTCGTCCACCTCAAGGCCCGCACATCGCTCTCTATCTCGCACGCACAATCACTTCATGAATACCCTATTTATCATGTAGCTTTCCGTCACATACACACACATTTCTCTCCTTAGGTTTGTTTTCTCTCAATATCTAACACACACAAACACACCCCCCCTCCCCCGAGCACACAATTCATCCCCATCCAAAGTTATATGGCGACCACTCTCGCTTGTGCTTCTCTGCACCCCAGCATGCACAACACCTCAATCTTCAAAGAGGGCATCGAGGAGATCGAAGACGACGACCACACCGCGCTAGAGAATGCGGGGCCATTTGGAAGCAGGATGATGTGACGACGGCTGACTGGCTCCTCCCTCCACCCTCTCTCTCTCACACACACACAAAATTACCAATCCCTCTCTCCCCCACACAAAATGATCAATCCCTCAACCCATGAGATCCTTCCCCTCTCATCAATGTTTTTCCAGCTCTCTCATCAAACTTGTTGTCTCTTCTCCTTCGGCTTGTACAGAATCTGGATGCACACGCATCTCACGTATATTACATGTCTCCATCTTTCTCACAGACCTAACTTCTTCCTCTCTCTTTCTCTCTCTCTCTATCTCTCTCTCTGTTTTGTTAGGCTTGTCTCCTACTCTCTCGTCCACATACATACAATCTTTCCCGCCCTATCTGCTTCATCTTTGCAAGCTCTCTCTGCACGTTTCATTCACACATTGGGATATGTTCAAAATGTTGCTTTTATAATGGCTGATGTAGAGTTATTGTTGGTTTTGTTGCATCCTACAAAGTAATAACTATGAAATGCATTTTGATTGTCATTTGACTGGGATTATGTGAGTTTGAGCATGTGAGTTTGACAATGATTGTAACTATTGAATTGTATAGACCATTACATTCGAAGTCAGTAGCCTAATATATTTATTTCACAATTTCAACAAATGATTAATTCACTACAAACTAAGAAAACAAATGTGTACTCCTCCGTTTTTATTTAAGTCCATGTATTAGCATTGGTCAAAGTCAAGTTTTGTAAACTCTCAGAAAGTTTATAACAAAAAATATTAACATATACAATCACAAATAAATACCATTAGATTCATTATTGAATGTACTTTCACATCATACATATTTGTTATGGTAAATGTTTATACTTTTCTATAAACTTGGTCAAACTTTAGGAAGTTTGACTTCGGTCAAACCTAATATGAAGAGTTTACTAGTACTACTCGCTAGTTGCTTAGCTGAATCACCCAACATGCCACATGGGGAGTTCAGTGTCACAAAATTTTGAGGTCGGCGGGAAAATCTCCTGCGACCCTGATTCGAGGAGTGGGAAGTTACCATCATAGCCTTCGGAACAGGCCTACGTATGATGGTTGGTAGCGGGCTGTTTTCATAACTTCAGGTTCACCCTACCCAGCCAACCCCACCCCGACACCCAGAGTAGTACACATGAATACTCCCCATTTTCTATCCCCACCACAAAAATAGACTTCTCCACGGCATCGCAGCCTTTGTGCTCCTCCCCTTCTACATCGGCGCACTCGTCCACCGCAGCGCATCTGCCTCATCGACAACCTCATACGCCGCACTGGAGCCGGTCCATCATCGTCGTCGTACACGGAGCCTCTTCCCCGGCACCATCTTCCACGGTCTCAGATTTGCTTCCCGAAAGCCGACGCCAAGCACAGAATCACCACCGTCGTGGACAATGAACTGACTCCCGTTGCCAACCATGACTCACAGAGGCCACCATGACCATCGTTCTCCGCTCGATTGGTAATGTGTGTATTGAATCACTTAGCAGTACATGTGTAGTTCCAATTTTGTTCATACCTACCCTTCAAATTTCCTGGGTGCTATTGTTCCCGTAAAAGTAATTGGTTATAGCCTCCATTGTCCAACAGAATATCAGCTTGTAATTGTGCATTGCTCCTGTATCGCGCTCTGCTTGGGTAGGTTTTTCATCTGCAACTAGTAGTGTGGCAAATGATGGAAAGTCTTTTAGAACTAGCAAGATGCCCATGCGTTGCACGCATCAAGATGCATTTGTATGAGTAGTTTATCTTGTGGGAGAAAAGGATGAACGAGGGGAGGCCTTCTTTGCAAATATGGAGAGGGGTGTGGGTATATTTTTGCAAAATTGCCATTGTTTCCTTCCTATCTGTCAGATATAAATCGGACGGCCTATATTGCAGGATGGCAGGCACACCATCATCACCAACTCTGTTTTTTATAAGAAAAAAAGTAGAGAAAAAAAGTAGAGAGTAGACAAGTAGAGATAAATATTGAATATAAAATAAATATAATAGTAGAGAAGAGAGTAGAGATAGAAGAGATGTAGGGAAAGGAATGCGCACACGCGGGAAAAAGCGGCCGAGCGTGTGCTAGTTTTGGCGCGCGGCGTCCTACGCGCTTTATAAAATCCAACACCCTCCCACGGCTCTATGCCTTGCCACCGTTCTCTCCCCGCTCTGTGCCTCACCACCTCTCTATCCTCGCTCTTTCTCGCCTCGCCACCGCCGCGTCGCCGGGAAACTTGGGGATACTGTGGCGTCCGCCACGCCCCTCCGGCGGCTTCTCCGCCGAGATCCAGTTCCGCGGGATGCGCCTCGTCCTCGGCAATTTCGACACCACCAACGAGGCCGCCTGCGCGTACGACGCGGTGGCGTGGCGCCTCCGGTGGCTTCATAGATCATTGAACTTCCCCAATGTGCCGACGCGGGAACGGACACAGGAGCTTGCGCCTCTGTCGCGGCTTATCACCGACGAGGATCGTCGCGACAACCAGAGGCAGGAGCACCGTCTCAGCATCACCGAGATGGACGAGGAAGCCATGGCACTGTGGCGTCAACACTTCCCGCGGGACATCATCAACGGGCGCGAGTTCTACGCACAAAGGAGGGCGGAGAGGGATAAGAGGAGGGCGGAGCGAGTTGCCTATCACGAGGACAAGCATAGGCGAAAAGCGGACGCTCAATTCAATATGAGGCTAGGAGCAGCGTCGCCCTGGGAATCTGACGATGATCGGTATCTTCACGCCTACAGTCAGACGTCGGAGGAGGACATCACCGAGGAGGAGTCGGACGACGAGGAGTAGTTGAATAATCTATTTTATTATCTATCTATCCTGAGAACTATCCTCTACTCTCTAGTCTCTACTCTCTATCTCTACTTCTCGATCTCAGCACTATAAACGCTTTTTTAAAGCGCCGCGCGTTGCGATTTTTTGAATATGCTCTAACATGGCAAACGAGTGCTTTAATGTTGCCCACAAGATGCGCGAGTATTACTAGTAGTATATTTTTCTTGCAATGTTGAGATTTTAAAACCACGAGTGCGAACATGCTGAGGAGCAATGAAGTCCAAACACAGGATATTGGGGATATCTTCAAGGAGCATGGCAAGTTAAAGAGGAGCTGCACCGAACCTGTAAAACGAGCTTTGGTAAGTAACACCCTTTCAATTACTTTCGTTTAGCCTCGTGTTCTTCGATGTGTATATGTTGTAGTTTCTATTTCTCTTAAGCCTCGTGTTCTTCGATGTGTAATAAGAAGAGTCTTAATCGTCCTAAATCTTTTGTTTTTAGCTTGATGTAGGAAGTGGGTGTTCTCACCTTGTAGTCTGTTTTTATTTTTTTTCCTTTTGAATTCACTTCTCTAAGTTCTGTTTATCTGGCTTCTACTAAATGGATTTGGGTTGCTCTGAGTATTGATCTAAAAAAGAAGTAACTTCATGTCAGGATGCAGTTCCTGCGAGGAGGGAAGTATGGTCAACCTCGAGATCATGTTGCCAAAATGAGGCTGGATTACACACAAGGTGCTAGTTCCCTAATGATGCTGGATTAGACACAAGGTGCAAATTCCCAGATGATGCTGGATTACACACAAGCCAGGTGGAGTCGTCAGCTGTTCGTGTCCTCGTGGCTCTAGTAAAGGCTAAAAGAAAGCGTGCAGCAGCCCTTGAGAATGTAGTTGAGTTCCTAAAGAAGCGAAAAGAGCAATCAGATGCTCTCTTCGCCCATGCCAAAGAAGAGATGGAAGAAGCCAGAAATAAGCTAGCAGAGGCAGAGCATGCAAGGCGTCTCCTGCTATCTAAAATTGTTGTCAATACAAAATTTCCTTCATAATAGCTAGGTTCAAATGTTTATCCAGTCATCATGCCCGTTGTGATGTCCGTGCATCTACTGACGTGGCACAAAATATATTTTTTCGGGTCATGTAATAACATCAATTAATTTCCAAACAATAACAGACGAAGCATTGGACATGGTATAGTTCACACGCAAGCCCGACATTCCAAGTTCAACTTCCACATCAAACTCATGTTCACAGATATCTGCACATTCATACATAATGTCCACAAACATGATTCACTTCAAAGCCAAAAAAATTGAGGAGAGTTATAAATAAAGAAAACCCTCTAGTACCTGCTACCAGTGCGAGCACAACAAGTCAAGACTATGCGTAATTAATTATATTTTGGTCATTTTTTGTGTTCTAAAATGCTGGCCGGCTCGCGGAAGGACATGTTGCCGACACACGCGTAGATTCAATGAAGGCAGGCAGGGCAGTCTGAAGCCGGTTGCATGCAGCGAGGAGGCGTGTTCAGCCCGGCCTGCAGCGAGTGGGGCCCTCTTGGCCGGCGCACCGGTTCAATGCATGCGCTATGAGAGGTCGCGTCCATGTCAGAGCAATCACTCCCTCCAGTCTTTTTTTGTTTGGGTATAACAAAATCTCGTTTTCCATTCACATTTTACAAGTAAAATTCGTGGACAAACTTTGACCCAAAATACGATGGGGACTAGTAAACTAGAACAGAGGTAGTAGTTTTTTTAATCAAAGAAGGGTTCCCCCCTTCCGATTTTCATTAATGAAAACCAACATCTAAATCTAAACCATAATATTTGCCCTAGAACTAGCAGGTTCAACATCTCGCAACATAAACCCATACAACCATATGCCAAGGAGGTACGTAGTACTATGAATTCCATTTTCGCTCCATACCAATCGTTCTAAAAACTACTAAGTACTTATAACGCACCATTGAAAATCGGAACTCTTAACCCCACTAAAAATGATATTTTGAACGTGGCTACTCGATCTGTGGCAACTGGCGAGCCACCGCCTCCAAGTCGTTCCCCTATGGTCCCGACCATCAACTCCTATGGATCAAATTATCACATGAGCTGACTATTCCTACAAAGGTGCGCTCCACCACGTACCTGGTACCCGCGAATGCAACAATCGTGCACCTAGGGTTTTAGGGTTTATTTGTTAATGTTGCCTTTACGTAACACTCATGTTTGCTAGACAGCGAGAGACCGACTGCGTGCGTGCGCCTCTTCTCTTCGTATATGTACTCCACCGTTTTTCTGGTGTCCCAAAAATAATAATAACTACTAGCAATGTGCCAATGCGTTGCCACACGATCAGAGTAGATTAATACATATTCACCGATTTGATAGAAAAAAGTCTAGTTTTGAAATACGTATATCACTAAAAATACGTTATGTTTCACTCAAAATATATTCCTTTGGCGGTTTTGATGAGACAAGGGAGGAATGTTGTTGGTTTCAAGATTCGAGAAGTGGTATATGTCTAATTTCTACTCTTACTAGCAAGATGCTCGTGCGTTGCACGAAACATCAATGTCTTGTGGGAGAAAAGGATGAACGAGGCAAGGCCTTATCTGCAAATGTGGAGAGGAGTGCGGGTAAATTGCCATAGTTTCCTTGCTATCCGTCAGATATAAATCGGATGGCCTATATTGCAGGATGGCAGGCCCACCATCATCACCAACTCTGTTTTTTTATCCCTACTCTTATAAAAAGCATAGTCGGTGATGATCGTGTGCCTGCCATCCTGCAATATAAGCCGTCCAATCTATATCTGACGGATAGGAAGGAAACTATGGCAATTTTGCAAAAAGATACCCACACCCCTCTTCGCACTTGCAAATAAGGCCTTCCCTCGTTCATCCTTTTATCGCACAAGATAAACTACTCATACAAATGCATCTTGATGGTCCATGCAACGCATGGGCATCTTGCTAGTTGTTGCAAAAAGCCCATGTCTGTGAGAGAGAGGGAGAGAGGAGGAGGACGGAGTGCATGTGTGACAAAGACACAAAGAGTGTGTGTGGGGGAGGTATAAGCTTAAAATGAGGCGATAGTGTGTGTGTGCACGATCGAGAGGGCGTGTCTCAAGAAGATAAAAAAAATCTACATATATACAAGGAGCGGGAGAGAGACATGTATGTGATAGTGGAAGCACGAGTGTGCGGGTGTATAAACCTATCTAGAGGCTTGTCGATAAATGTTTGTGAGAGAAATATGAGTCGGGGGTGCGAAAGCGAGAGTTTTGTGTGTGAGAAGAGAGACGGTAGTCGGGAAGGGGAGTGGAAGCAGGAGTTGTGTGTGTGTGTGTGAGAGAGAGGGGGGGAGTTTGTCTGATCGGTAAACAAATGAATAATGTCAGTCTGGGATGGAGACGAAAAGGAGATCGCAACAAATGTTGTGTCTACAGGAGAGAGAGAGAGAGTAATTTTAGTGGTACGAGTCATATCTAGAAACATATAGGGTGTGTGAGAGAATCCCATAGAGAGAAAGACAAAGTGAAAGACGAGTGGAGACTGTGTGTGTGGCGGTGAAAAAGAAAGTTTAGGTACCTAGTGATACCAGACAACGGTAGAGATGTGAGAGATAATGAAAACCGTGTAATGTATAATGATAGGGAGAGTGTGACACTTCTCAAGGGAGACATCGAGAGACCATGTTTGCGAGGATAGGAGAAACATGAAGTGAGCGTGCGGGTGTGCTGGAGAAAAGAGAGTGATAGCTACATGAAGGAGCATGCATGCAAGAGAGATGGGCGTGAAAGGAGTGAACATAAAAGGGATTCAAATATTTGAATTTGAGATGATGATACATGTAATCCATACTCGAACCAAAATTGATCTATCAAACATGCATACTCATATGAATTCACGCGCATATATGTTATTTAATATGTAGATATTACTGATCCATACATTTTAGTAGAACATAATTTGGTTTAATTTTTTTGAATTCAACCTTATGATTTTGAGATCATTGTATTTGTAAATCATATTATACATATAAAGGAGCAGAATTCTTTGTTGTGCTTTTGAAAGTATACATAAAAATGATGTATATAGAATTTTATTCCAATCGAAAATGGATCCTGCATGAAAAAATAGAATACAAACGGGATTCGAATTGAGTTGGACGGTAAACATGCACTATCCCTGCCACGCAAAGCCTATCTACTCGACTTCTATAGGTTTCAATAGGGGTAGGTATGTAATTTCACTCAAACGTGACATAACCGCCTCTCACCCGGATTCATACACGGTGGGCGCTAAAACACAGTGTGTCCTCGGCCGAAATCGACTCCCTCCCCGACTCATACACGGTGGGCGCCAAAAACAAACTCTCCTCGGCAAATATTCGGTGTATGCGAGATTACCGTCCTATCCCCAACCGACTAATATTGTTATGATGTAGGAAATTTGAAACGGGGGCTAAGTTTGTAAATTCCCTTGCATTTGAGACAAGTGTGCCCTGAAGACATGGTTCCCCCTTCCTCTCTACCTCCATTTCCCCATTCGTACTCCATGGGCGCCAAAACACCCTCTCCACCCCAGCCTCCTCTGTCCGCCACCCCATCCACCGCCGTCCTCCTCCACCATGCCGGAGCTGATACCCTGACGCCGCCGTCCATTACAAGAGATCGACCTCTCTCATCCACGGCTTCGGACCGGGATCCTTGCATCCCGTCCTCTCACTTCATCCCCGCCGTCGTCCACCTTGTCGGCGCCGCTCCTATGACTGTCTTGTCCACCGCGCCCTGCCGCCACCGTCTACCCTCCTAGATCTGTTTCCACGCCACCGACAGCCACCGCTACCGCAGCACCGTCAAATTCTCAGCAGATGCATACACGGTGCCACACCAGAGGCGGTACTCTTTCGTATCTGCTCAACTTATTTATCGCAACAAGAAAATAGATCGCCACTGCTTTACTCTGATTTCTTGTCCATCACTTACTTGCTAGTTGAAAGCAAACATTGGTTGCGAAGTTGCCTTTGTCTAGTTTGCACCTTCAGATCCGCCATGGCACGCTCAACACTATACTCCCGATGCTTATGGTTTTCCCCTTTTATATTCCACACTAGCAGTAGTCTAAATTTCAAAATTGGGTCAGTCGATTTCTCAGAGCTCGCCGGAGTTCGGCGGTGCGAACGAAGGGGCTCGGGTGGGGACGGTGGTTGTGCGGGGCGGTGGTGGGGCCTCGCCCAACAAAGAAAACTCGACATGGGTGGGGCAGGGGTGGCGGTGGCGGAGGAACACAGGCGGTGGGGGCCGGTGGTCCGACCGGCGGCCCATGCAGTGTTCTGTATGGGAAGAATCAGAGACGAGGAATAAGAAGGGTTAGGAGACGTTGGATCTTCATCCAACAGCCTGAAATGGTCGACTGAGCCAAATGACAAAAGTCACGCGACTTGCATGTAGACATGCCTTTATATTCAGTACCATCATCGTACCTGCTTAGCACTGCTCCTGAATCCATCAAGCTAAACAATGGGCCACTCATAATTCCAAACTTGTTGCTCAAGTACAGATCTGATATGATGCTGATATTACTAAAACCGATAAAAATAAATTGGTCAGCTAATGCTCCTACTTACTTTCGAAAAGCACGTGAACCACATATAGAGAGACAGCAAGGAGTTGCTTTCTTAATGTGCTCTGGTTCATCATGTGTCGGCACTGCGCAACGAACATTTTATTATCCAAAATTTGTGTGCTCTTCTTTAGCATGTTCCTCTTCCGTTCTTATTTAATAAGTACTCTCTTCGTTCCTAAATACAAGTCCTTGTATAGATTCCACCATGGACTACATATGGAACAAAATGAGTGAATCTACACTCTAAAATGTATCTAGATACATCTGTATGTGATCCATAGTGGAAATCTCTACCAATACTTATATTTTGGAATGGAGGGAATATGATAGTAGTACAGTATTTTCCTTGTAGTGAAGATGAGCAGGGACATTTGCAGTGTAGAGGTCTATACGGTCGGTTGTGATGGACACTTTGAACTCTTCGGGCCTCTTTGATTCGTAGGATTTTGTAAACATGGGAATAGGATTTGTAGTGGCCTGCCCACTTGAATCCTATAAGAATAGCAAGGAAATGAGGGGAGCTGTGTCACCTTTGAGAGTTACACTGATATTAACAGTACCGCACCTTCAGTTGAAGAGAGCTGGTATCTGAAGCCTTTCTAGCCGTACTAGCAATACTAGCACATATATTCCAGCAAGTTCCACTTTGCTGATTTTACTCTGATGCTTACGGTTTTCCCGTTATATCTACACTATGATCTGTGTAGCTGCTTTGTGTCGCACTAGCAGCAGTCCACTCTTGAAGCTAAACACTGCAATGACTTACAAAATTGGCACCAAGGCATTGAGTGCCATTCTGGATGCAATGAAACTCATATGCTCCCCACCTATTGATTCTTGTTCAGAATATGATCCTAATGACTATTCTAACCTTGAGGAGTCAAAGGCAGATGGTCTATCCTGTTCACCCATCAAGGTGCCAGTTCAAATTTGGCAAGGTTTTATTGATTGGCGTATCTTGCATATGTTGTCTTGCATTTCTTCTACTTTGTTGTACCGCCATCTGCTTAGTTTACTCATCATATATGTTGAGATGCCATGCCCATCCATTATCAATACATATTCCATCTATCATCATACCATGTTTTTTCAATCAAATGTTGTTCTTGTGCATCAGACATCAAAAAGGAAGAGGGTGATTGCCGAACCTAAAGGAGCACCAGCAAAGTCCTTGAAAAACGTGGTTGTGCTGGAGAAATCAGACCGCACCCCACTTATATTGGATGTACAACCAGTGACACAAAACATAGGACCGACTCCAGTAGACTGTACCCATACTTCACTGGCCACACCACTAGCCCCACCACACAGGACCTGCACTCGAGCAAAAGGTATACTGATTTCAGTTGCCATAGCACCAGCCGTACCACAGAAAAATCCCACTCCAGCAAAAAGTACAGCAAGTCCACTGGCCGAAGACCTATCCCATCTACAGAGACGGCCAATTCCTGCAGATTGGAACCCCATTCCAGTTATTCCCAGTTTAAAAGACAATGCTTTCAATGTTGTTAAGGACTACGTGCATATATTCCCATCATGGGAAGATTTTAGTGAAGACAAATATCATTTCACATCTTCCTGTCCAACTTACGTGTAAGTGCTATTATTCATGGTTGTTATTTTCCTGTTTTTTGCTTATTGAACACATTAATGATTTACATTACATTGGTGTAAGTGGGCGAGGGTGAATCTGGATAGTCATGACGAGCAAAGCTTGCTTGTGCTTTTCAAGGAAGCATTACAGCAATATCGGTGTTACCTTAGGAAATCACACTTTGATGGCAAGTCTATGACCGAATTTTTGGTGAAGTCTCATGTGCTAAATTTAGAAGACATTGAATGAAAAAACCTTGTTATGCACTGGCCTCGTTCCCAGGATGAGGTACTGTCTATGAAATCACATGAAAATTTGAACTTCTTCTTTTTCGCATGTGCCTTGCGGATCTTTTTTGCAGGAAATCTGCTCGAAGAAGAATTCCGGTGTGAAAAGAACGACAGGATATCGCAAATATGCTGCCCACTGCTTTGCTCTTGTTAGTACCTGTTGTCCTGTATCACTGTACTTGCATACATACCTGGTTCATTATGTGACAGCAGTATGCATGATAGCTTGCTTATCAATTGTTCGCTCCAAATTATCTAATCTGTATGAATGGTTACATTAGTGTAGAATATATCCAATGCCAATGAAATTTTTTAGCTCTGCATTGTTCTTGTAAGTACCTACTGTCCTTTATCAGTGTACTTATATTGACAGGTAGTTGTTCATGTACCATCACTCTGCAACTTATTTTCCTTTGCCCTCCATTTTCTACACATAAGATCTATATTTACTCTTACCATAAGGTTGGATAACACCGATGGTACTGAAGAAGTTTAGTTGTGCATTGCTCTTGGCTGTACCTTTTGCCTTTATCGCTGTACTTACATTTATAGGTACTTGGTTATGTAGCATCACTCTTCATCTTATCTTAAATATTCTCCATTTTTTCATATATTATCACATCTATATTTACTCTTAACAAAATGTAGAATAAAGGCAATGCTTATGAAGAAGATTTTGTGGTAAACTTCTTGAATTGCCCCCCCCATTAGCATGGACAAGGGCTTTATGGAGCCTATCTTCACCAATAATGTAAGTTTGTCCTTCTCAAGCCTTCAAACTTTGTTGTGTATATTTGGTTAGGCATGACCGCAACAGTTGTTTATTTTTTGTGTTTGCATCAAATTGCATGTTTAAAGTTTATTGTGTAGTTCATAAACAAAAGTTTGTCCTTCTCAATTTAAGTTTTTAGTTGTACAACCAACTTCCTTCTTCATACCATGTAAATTAAACTATACAGAGAAAGTGATCTTGTTTTGCACTGCATGTATGCTTCTATTCTTGATCCATAATCCAGTGGTGTGGTGAACCTACCCACTACGGCACAATGTCATATTCTGCAATGTCTTAACTATGAACAATGTCATATCATTCTACTATTATTTAAACCGTCTCTTTATTTGCCAATCTGAAATGGGATAAATTGATAGCACACTAACCATTGATACTGATGAGTTCTTGATCTGTAATCCAGTGGTGTCGTGAAGCTGCCAACTCCTTCACAATGTCATTTACTGCCATGTCTTCACCTGAACAATACCATATTGTGTTAATGCTATTTTAAACCGTGTCACTTTATTCGTTAGTAAGAAATGTGATGAATTGTCTGCACTGCTACTTATATGTGCAAAACCTGTCATCTGTCTGCTTGTTTATCTTTCAGAGTGAGGAGGATATAAGTGTCCAACAAGCATAGTCTCATCAGCTTGCTCAGCTGCTTGCGTTGTAGCTCCCGAGCAGGGCTAACCTTTCTAGAACTCTATTGAAGTGCTGTCGGTTTTGTATATTATTTTTGTCGACATTCTGGGAACGGGGGTCCCCAGACTTGCCTGCCTGCGGCCCACGACGTGGCTCTGCAAGCTGGCCCATGCGGCCATCTTCATCAACAAGGCATTCAAGACCCTCGCGAGGGGCCAAGCCTCGCGAGGCGGACGACGCAAGACCTCCTCAGGAGCGGCCTCACTAGGCTGGCTCACGAGGGGCGGAGAGATCAAGGCAAGGCAAACCTCGCGAGGTTCTCGTGACGTGAGCCATGACGATCGAGACCAGGTGGGCGCTAGCGCGCGTAGTGTCCTTGTTTCCCCTTTGGTGCTAAGGACGCAAGTGCAGGCGCAGAGTACCGAGGCATCAAGCAAAGGTTTCCATATCAGTGCAACAAGACCAAGACCAGCGGGACGGCAAGACGGAGTTCACCATGGAGCCCAAGGCAGCGTCACCACTAGAGCCTTTTGCAGGCGAAGACTGCTTTAGTCGGGATAAACTGTACTAGCTGTCCCCTTTCAAATTGGCCGTTGTTGTCTCCCTTCCCGCTCAATATTTGGGGAGAGGACCAGGGCCTATATAAATAGGATTAGCCACCACCGTAGGGGGCATTTCATCTTGAGTAATCCTCACCCACACAAGTTGACAAGCACAAGAACACCTCGTCCACAGGAGGCTATTCTTCCCCTTGTACTGTTCATCATCAGCCTAAGAGGCAATCCACCACCACCACACTGGAGTAGGGTATTACACCACAACGGTGGTTAGAACCAGTATAAATCTTGTGTCCCTTGTGTTGTGAGCTCATCAAGTTTGCCTTTGAGATCTTAGCAAAGTTAGGACGTGGATCGGTAGGAGGAGATCTTCGTGCGCACCCCAGTGTTCGAACCTTGAGGGTTTTGCCGAAACCCGAATTATGACATTTGGCGCTCAAGGTAGGGGTGCGCCGGAGCTCTTCTTCCACCAGCCGATCCGCTTGTTGGCCCTCCAATAACTCGGCCACTCCGATATCCGGCGACCCAAGGACCAGCGCCGACCATTGGGCATCTTGGCCGGCATGGGCAGCGCCGCTTGCCCAAGAAGACCTCAACCCTACGCCTCAGGCAGCTCGCGCACCGCCAAACACTGCGGGGCGCGGGCGACGCGTCCATGCTCCGACCGCCCTTACCCCACGACAAGTACGGGCGGCCGTAAGGGCCTCAAGCCACGCCGCAGGCGTGGCGCCGCACACCCGACGGGGGCAAGCCAACATGAGGGCCACGCTCACGGTGGCACGGGAGCTGCTACGATGCCGACTGATGGAGAGCGGCAGTGATGCGCTGCTGGACGCCACGGTCACCGGGGCGCCCCCCTTTTGCTCCATGCTTCTGCCCCATGCCGGATCGCATGGCAGGCCTCGTCACGCCCGTGCCCCCCCCCCCGAGTGCACCGGGAGGCTTCATCGACACAGGCGCAAGCGGCGGTGCAAGGCGCTCAATCGCACCTACACCACCTCTAACAAGCGCGAGTACGAGCCATGCTCACGGCCCCGGTGGGTGCCGCCCTATCATCCCCAGGGCGGCACGCTGGGCCGGGCAACATGGAGCGTGGGGCATTACGGCGAGGTTTTTGGGGTGGCGACCCCGGAAGCCTACGTGCCCCGCATGATGGACCATGAGTACGCGCCAGAGGACGACCCTAGCTCGTTCTCTGGGCTAGGGTGGGAGGAGGAAGCGCTAGAAGCTGAGGACGTCCAGGAGCCGCCTGGGGACTGCAGAGTCCACACAAGCCACGACAGTTACAGGGTACCACTAATCCCTCAGGAGCAAGCTTACGCTAACCATGAGTCACAGGGGGATCAGGTCACCATAGCGGCTAGCAGCCCCAGCTCGGCGGCCTCCCTTCCGCTAGGGGGAGCGCACTTGGGGCTGCAGGATAGGGGTCAGGAGCCGAATCCCTCCCCGTGCCGCACGGAGCAAGGTGTCCCCAGGAGGTAGGCCCTCTGCCGGGGAGGTTCTGAAAAGCCTACCCCCGGAAGAGGACTCGTGGTCGCCAAGGGTGCCGCTGGCGTCCCCTTTGCCCCTTGGTGTTGTCCTTGTTACCGGTCGCTCCCAATGGTGGTCGAGGGTGGCGCAAGGTGGGGCCCTCATCTGGCGATATGAAGTAAGGCTCACGCATGTGAAGCTAGCCGCCCATGACACTCTCACGTAATAACAAGTGGGGCTGTACATGCCCGGAGTCTCAGGAGTGCCGCCCTCGGGCCTTGGGGGCTCCCTCCCACATCCTAGTGGCAGCACTTAGCTCCACGCTGGTGAGAAGCCTTGAAGACAAGAAGACTAGACTAGGTTCCGGACGCGGCCATTTGCTTTGAATCCCTTTTCTGTAGCCTTGCCTTCTGGATTTGCATTTAAGTTGAAGTTGAATTTTCATTGACGCGCGCGGGGGGTGCCTTTTCTCGTTCGAGCGATTTCTTGCTATCCGGTTCTCGCCTTATTTGGAGCTCATGCTCATTGCCCCCTCCTCAGGAGCCCCTCGCAAGCTGGGCTGGGCGTGCCACACACGCGCCGCATGCGCACCAACGCTGCAACTAGTGCTTGCCTCTCACGAGGCCCCCTCGGATGTGTCGGCAGGCTCCTCAGGAATCCCAGAAGCTCGCCACCTCACGACCCAGCTCGGGACTTGCAGTCACTAAGGTAAGCCATGATGGAAAACTCGCCTCCGAACTTATGGTTTTGCGCAGACGCATACTCAATTTAGGAATAGGAGAATAAAGACTGCGATTTGCTTACATGAGGGGCTCTTACAGTTTTTCAGGGCCACGCCCGAGTTCTTGCATACAGCGTAAACAACAAGGAAACATGGGATCAGCCGGATATATCGCTCGCCATGTCCCCCGGGTCATCTTCAGATGCACCACTAGCGTCGCTGTCGCTAGCATCGCCATCACCTTCTCCGGCGCCACCATCACCATCGTCTACCACGTCGGCTTCGTCCATCGTGACTACCACCCCGTCGTCCTCAGAAGCGAAGGCCTGGACCAACGCCTCCACGTTGTCCTCCACCCACCGCGCCAGGTTGCCTCGGATGGCCTGGGGTACGGAGGCGATGGCGGCATCGAAGTCGAAGTTGGGATAGGTGTTCAGGAGATAGCTGAACACGCGGGAGAACTGGTGCTCAAGCAGGCCATGGCTCCTCTCCTCCACAAGCTGGCGAGCTCTATCGGATCGAGGCTCCAAGCACCTCACCACATCGGTGAAGAAGCGAAGGTGGCTGGCGTAGTCGTTCACTTGGGGGTGAGGGGCGTTCTCGTCACAGATATGGCCCAGGGCAGTATTGGCCCTGTTCCGAAGGTCCTGAAGCATGGGAGCATGTATGCGCTCCAATGTCCGCCGCTGCAGCACTTCCTCCCTGTTTTGCTGCGCAACGGACTTAGCGTCGGCAACCCGCTTCTGAAGAGAGAGCAACTCGGCGCGGGCAGAGGCCAGTTCCGCCTACGCCGTGACCAGGGCTGCTGTCGTGGCCTCCTCGCACCTCTCCGCCTCAGCTAGCCTGGGCCTAAGGGTAGCAACCCTACCCCTACCCACAGACTCCGTCTCTACAAGCTTCAACTTCAGGTCATGCGTACCCTCAAGATCTGCGCGAGCCTCGGCTACCCGGCGATCAACCTCCTCCTGGGCCCTGGCCTCGCACGCATCGACGGTGTCCTCCGCTTGGGCGACTTGGCGCTCCCTCGTCTCCAATCGCTCAAGCTCGAGGCTGCGTTCCACGGCTTCCAGCGCCAGCGCTTCCTCGAGCTTCAAGATATCTTCCTCCTTGGCGGGTGCCCCCCTCATCGATGCAAGGGCGGCTTTGCGCGCCTCCACCTGCTGCTCCATGGACGCACTCCAGGCCTGGAGCTCCCATGCACGCTTCTTCGTAGTCTCGTGGTGACGGTCAGCCTCGCGAGCCTCCTCCAAAGCTCGGGAGAAAGCTTCACGAGAAACCTCAAGGGACGCCTCCGCCTTTGCATTGTCGAGATCGTACTGATGGCGACCAAGGTTGATATCCACCTCCAGCTTATGCCATTCCTCCACCAGCCGAAGACCCTCAGCCCTGAGGCGCACGTCGACGTCCGCGAGTTCCCCACCAAGCCGGTTCATCGCGCCCATCGCCTCCTGGAAGAGCTCATGGTGAACGACGCTCTATTTGTGCTCAAACTCAAGCACACGGCCCATCTTGTCCTCCACCACGGGGGCTGCGGTTAAGGCCCGAGGTGGCGCACCCCCTCTCGGCAGGGGGCTGGGGGCTGGCATTGCCCCAGACGCCAGCCAGGCCTCGCGAGGGGCCCGAACGAATCGAGGCCCGCTGCTCGAGGAGGAGCCAAAGGCCGGAGCCGCCCAGTTACCGTCCATGTCTAAAGGAGGGGCCCTCAACAAGCTTGCTGAGCCCCAAGCAAGGCCGCGAAGGAGGGACAACGAGGGTGCGGACTCAAAGCGCCATGGAGGCAAGCGCGCCTCTCCAACCGACCCTGCTCCAGGGATGGCATGCAGGCTCAGGGCTCTCAAGGCCAGCGGGGGAGTCGAGGAAAGAGGAGGTCGCTTCTCGGGAGACACATCGGCCTTGGCGGAAGGGACCCTGAAGAGCTAACGTCAGGAAGGGAAGCAGCACTCAAGAAACGACAAAGATACAGTACTTACTCGTTGATGGTGATGTACTTCCTCCGCTTCAACGGCCCGAAGATACCACTGCTGCTCGGGGATCCTTTCCTCTTGCGGAGCTCCTCGAAGTCCATGCAAAGCCAACCGAATCGCTGGACGTGGCAGCCGGCACGGGGCGCAGCCGGGGAAGCGCTCGAAGGGACAGCTTCAGGGGCACCGAGATGAGGAGAGCAATCAGGCACCGTCTGACCGCGACCCCTCGAGGCCTCCGGAGCTTTGGCCTCGGGAGCCGCTACTACCTCTTGAGCACTGCGTTAGTTTTCCCTTGAAGAGGAAAGGGTGATGTAGCAAAGTAGCGTAAGTATTTCCCTCAGTTTTTGAGAACCAAGGTATCAATCCAGTAGGAGGCTACGTGCGAGTCCCTCGCACCTACACAAAACAAATAAATCCTCGCAACCAACGCGATAAGGGGTTGTCAATCCCTTCACGGTCACTTACAAGAGTGAGATCTGATAGATATGATAGGATAATATTTCTGGTATTTTTGTGATAAAGATGCCAAGTAAAATAAAAGCAAAGTAAAAAAGCAAAGGAAATAACTAAGTGTTGGAAGATTAATATGATGAAGATAGACCCGGGGGCCATAGGTTCCACTAGTGGCTTCTCTCAAGAGCATAAGTATTTTACGGTGGGTGAACAAATTACTGTTGAGCAATTGACAAAATTGAGCATAGTTATGAGAATATCTAGGTATGATCATGTATATAGGCATCACGTCCGAGACAAGTAGACCGACTCCTGCCTGCATCTACTACTATTACTCCACTCATCGACCGCTATCCGGCATGCATCTAGAGTATTAAGTTCATAAAAACAGAGTGACGCCTTAAGCAAGATGACATGACGTAGAGGGATAAATTCATGCAATATGACAAAAACCCCATCTTGTTATCCTCGATGGCAACAATACAATACGTGCTTTGCTGCCCCTACTGTCACTGGGAAAGGACACCGCAAGATTGAACCCAAAGCTAAGCACTTCTCCCATTGCAAGAAAGATCAATCTAGTAGGCCAAACCAAACTGATAATTCGAAGAGACTTGCAAAGATAACCAATCATAGGTAAAAGAATTCAGAGAAGATTCAAATATTGTTCATAGATAAACTTGATCATAAACCCACAATTCATCGGTCTGAACAAACACACCGCAAAAAGAAGATTACATCGAATAGATCTCCACGAAAGAGGGGGAGAACATTGTATTGAGATCCAAAAAGTGAGAAGAAGCCATCTAGCTAACAACTATGGACCCGAAGGTCTGAGGTAAACTACTCACACTTCATCGGAGAGGCTATGGTGTAGATGTAGAAGCCCTCCGTGATCGATTCCCCTTCCGGTGGAGCTCCGGAACTGGCCCCAAGATGGGATCTCATGGGTATAGAAGGTTGCGGCGGTGGAATTAGGTTTTTGGCTCCGTATCTGATCGTTTGGGGGTATGTAGGTATATATAGGAGGAAGAAGTACGTCGGTGGAGCAACAGGGGGCCCACAAGGGTGGAGGGCGCGCCCTGGGGGGTAGGCGCGCCCCCTACCTCGTGGCCTCCTGGAAGCTTCTCTTACGTAGGGTCAAAGTCTCCTGGATCTTGTTCGTTCCAAAAATCACTTTCCCTAAGGTTTCATTCCGTTTGGACTCCATTTGATATTCTTTTTCTGCGAAACTCTGAAATAGGCAAAAAAACAACAATTCTGGGTTGGGCCTCCGGTTAATAGGTTAGTCCCAAAAATAATATAAAAGTGGATAATAAAGCCCAATAATGTCCAAAATAGAAGATAATATAGCGTGGAGCAATAAAAAATTATAGATACGTTGGAGACGTATCATGCATCCCCAAGCTTAATTCCTGCTCGTCCTCGAGTAGGTAAATGATAAAAACAAAATTTTTGATGCGGAGTGCTACTTGGCATAATTTCAATGTAATTCTTCTTAATTGTGGTATGAATATTCAGATTCGAAAGCTTCAAGATAAAAGTTCATATTGACATAAAAATGATAATACTTCAAGCATACTAACTAAGAAATTATGTCCTCTCAAAATAACATGGCCAAAGAAAGTTCATCCCTACAAAATCATATACTTTAGTCATGCTCCATTTTAGTCACGCAAGAATGCTCTCATCATGCACAACCCCGATGACAAGCCAAGCAATTGTTTCATACTTTAGTAATCTCAAACCTATAAACTTTCACGCAATACATGAGCGCGAGCCATGGACATAACACTATGGGTGGAATAGAATATGATGATGGGGTTATGTGGAGAAGACAAAAAGGAGAAAGTCTCACATCCACGAGGCTAATCAATGAGCTATGGAGATGCCCATCGATTGATGTTAATGCAAGGAGTAGGGATTGCCATGCAACGGATGCACTAGAGCTATAAATGTATGAAAGCTCAACAAAAGAAACTAAGTGGGTGTGCATCCAACTTGCTTGCTCACGAAGACCTAGGGCACTTTAGGAGGCCCATTGTTGGAATATAAAAGCCAAGTTCTATAATGAAAAATTCCCACGAGTATATGAAAGTGACAAAACAAGAGACTCTCTATCATGAAGATTATGGTGCTACTTTGAAGCACAAGTGCGGTAAAGGATAGTAGCATTGTCCCTTCTCTCTTTTTCTCTCATTTTTTTGGGCCTTCTCTTTTTTATGGCCTTTCTTTTCTTTTTTTATTACTCACTTGGGACAATGCTCTAGAAAATGATGATCATCACACTTCTATTTATTTACAACTCAATGATTACAACTCGATACTAGAACAAAGTATGACTCTATATGAATGCCTCCGGCGGTGTACCGGGATATGCAATGAACCAAGAGTGACATGTATGAAAGAATTATGAATGGTGGCTTTGCCTCAAATACTATGTCAACTACATGATCATGCTAAGCAATATGACAATGATGAACGTGTCATGATAAACGGAATGGTGGAAAGTTGCATGGCAATATATCTCGGAATGGCTATGGAAATGCCATAATAGGTAGGTATGGTGGCTGTTTTGAGGAAGATATAAGGAGGTTCATGTGTGAAAGAGCGTATCGTAACACGGGGTTTGGATGCACCGGCGAAGTTTGCACCAACTCTCAATGTGAGAAAGGGCAATGTACGGTACCGAAGAGGCTAGCAATGATGGAAGGGTGAGAGTGCGTATAATCCATGGACTCAACATTAGTCATAAAGAACTCATATTCTTATTGAAAAAATCTGCAATTCATCAAAAACCAAGCACTACGCGCATGCTCCTAGGGGGATAGATTGGTAGGAAAAGACCATCGCTCGTCCCCGACCGCCACTCATAAGGAAGACAATCGAAGAACACTCATGTTTCAAATTTGTTACACAATGTTTACCATACGTGCATGCTACGGGACTTGCAAACTTCAACACAAGCATTTCTCAAATTCCCAACTACTCAACTAGCACGACTTTGATATTATTACCTCCATGTCTCAAAACAATCATCAAGCATCAAACTTCTCTTAATATTCAAAACACTCATAAGAAAGTTTTTACTAATCTTGAATACCTACCATATTAGGATTATTTAAGCAAATTACCATGCTATTTAAGACTCTCAAAATAATCTAAGTGAAGCATGAGAGATCAATAGTTTCTATAAAACAAATCCACCATCGTGCTCTAAAAGATATAAGTGAAGTACTAGAGCAAAACTATATAACTCAAAAGATATAAGTGAAGCACATAGAGTATTCTAATAATTTCTGAATCATGTGTGTCTCTCTCAAAAGGTATGTACAGCAAGGATGATTGTGGTAAAATAAAAATCAAAGACTAAAATCATACAAGACACTCCAAGAAAAACACATATCATGTGGTGAATAAAAATATAGCTCCAAGTAAAGTTACCGATGGAAGTAGAGGAAAGAGGGGATGCCTTCCGGGGCATCCCCAAGCTTTGGCTTTATGGTGTCCTTAGATTATCTTGGGGGTGCCATGGGAATCCCCAAGCTTAGGCTCTTGCCACTCCTTGTTCCATAATCCATCAAATCTTTCACCCAAAACTTGAAAACTTCACAACACAAAACTTAACAGAAAATCTCGTTAGCTCCGTTAGCGAAAGAAAACAAAAGACCACTTCAAGGTACTGTAATGAACTCATTTTTATTTATATTGGTGTTAAACCTACTGTATTACAACTTTTCTATGGTTTATAAACTATTTTACTAGCCATAGATTCATCAAAATAAGCAAACAACACACGAAAAACAGAATCTGTCAAAAATAGAACAGTCTGTAGTAATCTGTAACTAACGCAAACTTCTGGAACTCCAAAACATCAGACAAAATAGTACGACCTAGAAAAAAATTTATTGATCAGCAGCAATCGAAATCAATATTTTATCACGTTCTTGTGATTTTTAACAATTATTTTCGTGAACAGAAAGTTTCTGGAAATTTCTGCAAGATCAAATAACTATCATCCAAGAAGATCCTATAGGTTTAACTTGGCACAAACACTAATTGAAACATAAAAACACATCTAACTAGAGGCTAGAACAAAGATTTATTCATAAACTGAAGAAAAAAGCAAAAAACTAAAAATAAAATTGGGTTGCCTCCCAACAAGCGGTATCGTTTAACGCCCCTAGCTAGGCATAATAGCAAGGATAGATCTAGGTATTGCCATCTTTGGTAGGCAATCCATAAGTGGCTCTCATGATAGATTCATATGGTAATTTTATTTTCTTCCTAGGGAAGTGTTCCATTCCCTTCTTTAAAGGAAATTGGAGTATAATATTCCCTTCCTTCATATCAATAATTGCACCAATCGTTCTAAGGAAAGGTCTACCAAGAATAATAGGACATAAAGGATTGCAATCTATATCAAGAACGATAAAATCTACGGGCACATAGTTCCTATTTGCAACAATAAGAACATCATCAATTCTTCCCATAGGTTTCTTAGTAGTGGAATCCGCAAGGTGCAAGTTTAAAGAGCAATCATCAAAATCATGGAAACCTAACAAATCGCACAAAGTTTTGGGAATAGTGGAAACACCAGCACCCAAATCACACAAAGTATAGAACTCATGATCCTTAATCTTAATTTTAATAGTAGGTTCCCACTCTTCATAAAGTTTTCTAGGGATAGAAACTTCCAACTCAAGCTTTTCTTCATAAGATTGCATCAAGGCATCAACAACATGTTTGGTAAAGGATTTATTTTGACTATAAGCATGAGGAGAATTTAGCATGGATTGCAACAAGGAAATTCAATCTATCAAAGAGCAATTGTCATAATTAAATTCCTTGAAATCCAAAATAGTGGGTTTATCAACATCTAGGGTTTTGATTTCTTCAATCCCACTTTTATCACTTTTAGCATCAAGATCTAAAAACTTCGAATTTTTGGAACGCCTTCTAGGTAAAGGTGGATGATATTCAGTCCCATCATTATCAAGATTCTTATTGCAAAACAAAGATTTAATAGGGGACACATCAATAACTTTTAGATCTTCATCTTTATTTTCATAGAAATTTTATGAACACGCTTTCATAAAGCAATCTTTCTTAGCACGCATCCTAGCGGTTCTTTCTTTTCACTCATCAATGGAAATTCTCATGGCTTTGAGAGACTCACTGATATCAGGCTTAGGAGGAATAGATCTAAGTTTTAAGGAATCAACATCAAGAGAAATTCTATCAACGTTCCTAGACAATTCATCAACTTTAAGCAATTTCTCTTCAAGCAAAGCATTGAAATTCTTTTGTGAATTCATAAACTCTTTAACACTAGTCTCAAATTCAGAGGGCATCTTATTAAAACTTCCATAAGAGTTGTTGTAGGAATTACCATAATTATTAGAGAAATTACTAGGATAAGGCCTAGGATTAAAGTTTCCTCTATACGCGTTGTCACCAAAAATATTCCTACCAACAAAATTCACATCCATAGATTCGTTATTATTCTCAATCAAAGTAGACAAAGGCATATCATTAGGATCAGAAGAAACACTCTTAGTAGCAAATAATTTCATAAGTTCATCCATCTTTCCATTCAAAACATTAATTTCTTCTATCGTATGCACTTATTTATTAGTAGATCTTTTAGTGTGCCATTGAGAATAATTAACCATAATATTATCTAGGAGTTTAGTAGCTTCTCCTAAAGTGATTTCCATAAAAGTGCCTCCCGCGTCCGAATCTAAAAGATTTCTAGAAGAAAAATTCAATCCGGCATAAATTTTTTGTATAATCATCCATAAATTCAAACCATGAGTAGGGCAATTGCATATCATTAATTTCATGCTCTCCCAAGCTTGTCCAACATGTTCATGCTCAAGTTTCTTAAAATTCATAATATCGTTTCTAAGAGAGATGATCTAAGCGAGAGGAAAATACTTAGAGATAAAAGCATCTTTGCACTTATTCCAAGAATCAATACTATTTTTAGGCAAAGATGAAAACCAAGCTTTAGCATGATCTCTAAGCGAAAAAGGAAATAGCTTCAATTTAACAATATCATTATCGACATCTTTCTTCTTTTGCATATCACACAAATCAACAAAGCTATTTAGATGAGTAGCGGCATCTTCACTAGGAAGGCCGGAAAATTGATCTTTCATGACAAGATTCAACAAAGCAGCATTGATTTCACAAGATTTAGTATCGGTAAGAGGAGCAATCGGAGTGCTAAGGAAATCATTATTGTTGGTATTGGTAAAGTCACATACACTACAAAAAAAATACACTTCCGTGATGATACGTGTTTGTCACAGTAGGTCGCTTTTTTTACTCATGCATGTACATTCATGACAAATTTATGACAGAATCAAGATAGTCATACATGTGCTGTTGTAAAAGTGTTCCATGACATTACCAAAATTATCATCACGGAAGTGTCCACTTCCATGACGATAAATCGCACGTCACAGAAGAGCTTTCGTCAAGGGTGACCGACAACACGTGTCATCCACCGTAACGGAACGCCGTTAAGCTATTGGGTCGGGTTTTGGATCCGATAACCCGTTAACAGCCCCGACCAATGGGAAATTTCCACGTGTAAAATTCTTATTGGCCGGACGAAACACGTGTCAGCTCGTTAGTGGGTCAGATAGGCGCCTATGATATGTCGACACGTGGCACGGCCCAACAGTAGCCCATTCCGGTGAAAAAGGCCGGCCCAGTAAAAATTAGCAGGCCGGCCCATATAAGGCCTACTTGTGTCAGGTCCATTTAAGCCCACGGCCCATACGAGATGTGCCAATTCGGCCCGTTAAAGATTTGACACCATTGCAGCCCATCGTCAGTTTGAGCCCGTTAACAGCCCGCTACATACTTAGGCTCAATATCGGCCCGATGAGATTTCAGCCTGTTAACGGCCCATTTAATGGATGGGCCAATTTTCAGGATGTACATCTTTCGGCCTTTTAGCAACCCATTTAAATGTTGGGCTAATTTCTGGCCCGGTGTGTCTTTCAGCCTATTGACGGCCCATAAATCTGATGGGCCATTTGTAGTCGGACCTCAGTTTCGGCCTTTTAGTGGCCCATTTAAGTGTTGGGCCAATTTCTGGCCCGGTGTCACTTTTAGCCTGTTGACGGCCCATAAATCAGTTGGGCCAATTGTAGTCGAACCTGAGTTTTGGACTTTTAGCGACCCATTTAAGTGTTGGGACAATTCCCGTTCCTGTGTGCCTTTCGGCCTGTTAACGGACCATAAATGAGTTGGGCCGTTTGTAGTCGGACCTTAGTTTTGGCCTCTTAACGGCCCATGCCCTTCATGGTCCAATACCAGCCCGGTTTCTCTTTCGGCCTGCTAAAGGCCCACAACACAGTTGGGCCGTTTACAATGCGACCTGACTTTCGGCCTCTTAGCGGCCCATGCTCTTCATGGTCCAATACAAGCCCACTGTCTCTTTCGGCCTGCTAAAGGCCTACAGTATAGTTGGCCCATATGTAGCCCAAACTTAGTAATGGCCTGTTAATGGCCCATGAAATAAATTGGGGCCACCTGTTGCCTGCTTCGATGTCGGCCTGTTAACGACCCGGGAGGTAAGAGGGCCGACCATTAACTTTCGGCCTAGTAACGGCCTATTAACTCAATGGGCCCACTAAAGTTCGTTCATGTCTTTAGGCCAAATTAGATAATTTGAGCCCATTACGACGAGCAAAGGTACGACATACAGGGAATAACGTTGCACATCCAGAATATATTACAGGAAATTACATCCATTGGGCATACAAAGATTGATGCCAGTGCAAATAAATGAGCAGAACCTAACCATCTACAACATCACAATCTGCAATATCAGCACAGATGACGCCCATAAGCATGTGGGCAAGTTCTTGCTGCTTTGCCACACTGTCTCTGAAAACATTGATCAGTTGTTGTGTCGCACGACTCTGCACCTCTGATTCATCCACCATTTCCATCATTGCTTCGGTCATTAATTGGTTCACAAACATACATTTATTCCGTTGCATTCGAGACAGAGGATACTGAACAGATTCAGATGGCGATTTTGGCAGGCTTGTATTATGGATAGTGGAGAGTGTCTTGACCACTGCATCATAACGTAAATTAGGACGGGAACCAAACAGATTAATCATGAGTTATTGCCATATTACCTGGCCTAGATTTACTGGAAAGAAACAATGGGGCTGCCTTGCTATTTTTAGAGTTTGTCTTCTTATCTTCAGCAGCCTGCACAAAATTAACACACTAGCATTGCTATCATTGGCCAAGTCAGATAATAGGAAAGCAACATTGACACAACGAACATTTTGGCAACTAGCCTACACCAAATTAACACAATATGGCATAGCTATCATCAGCCAGGTAAGGTAATACGAAAGCAACATTGACACAATGAATGAATGGGCAACCAGAGAAGCACTACAATTCAGTAATGTGCGTGATATGAGATAGCACATTCATGCAGCTCAGTACGCAAAACTACCAGGCAGTTTTCCTTACAAAAATCAACATTGGCGCCTTTAACATTTTGCTACAACTAATTTTAGATCAGATAAAGGTTAGATTCACGCCGATTAACAAAATACATGCCGATGTAAAAATATAGTGATATACAACAGGTACTTACATCAGCATTGGAGCACAGAGAATTCCCGCAAGATATTTTCCTCGAAGGTGATCCCAATGGAGGAAGTCTTGTATCGTTTAACCTTATTTTCTAAAACAGAGACGGGTAAGAAACATGTAGAAAATATGATCAGAATGCTATAAAATTTCATGATGCGAGGATACGCACACGCTTCTTAGAATGGAGTTGACATTCTTTTGCTGGACCGGAGTGGTCTAGTTCTTTGGCCACTGGAATCTACTTATTATCAGTGGGAGTTGGGTTTCTCTGTGCTGAAGCAGTATCTATGAAAAATGGAGTTAGTTTATTATCTCCTGGCGCTTGGATCTTTTGCAAAGACCTGGTTTGTAACCCTTCAGATTCTAACATAGCCGTCTTCCCCTTGCATGCCTTATATAGAAGAAGGGTGATTTAGTTGTAAAACATGCTACAACAGAAATGGAATAGGTACTGAAGAATAGAAAGGCATGACATATTGACATGTATTCACTCCATCCAGAAATAAATGGATGGGTCTAGGCGTATTTCAGTTCTAGATACATCTAGTTTTATCCATTTCTGCGACATTTAATCCAGACGGAGGGAGTATGATGTAAGAGCTAGGGATACAACGGGACAACACAGTAAAAAAACACTGAAAAACCCACTGCAGAACCAAAGTATTCAAACCCACTTATATGAGATAGTACACTCATGCAGCTCAGGATGCAAAACTACCAGGCAGTTTTCCTTGCAAAAATCAACATTGTGGCCTTTAATCATACATTTTGCTACAACTATATTTAGATCAGATAAAGGTTGGATTCATGCCGATTAACAAAATACATGCTGATGTAAAAATATAGTGATATACAACAGGTACTTACATCTACATTGGAGCACAGAGAATTCCTGCAAGAATCTTTCCTCATAAACGATACCATTGCAGAAAATCTTCTATCTATTAAGCTTATTTTCTAAAAGAGAGATGGGTAAGAAACATGTAGAAAATATGATCAGCATGCTATAAAATTTCATGATGCAAGGATACACACACGCTTCTTAGAATTGAGTTGACATATTATTGCTGGACTGGAGCGGACTAGTTCTTTGGCCACTGGAATCTGCTTACTATCAGTAGGAGTTGGGTTTCTCTGTGCTAGAGCAATATCTATAAAAACTGGAGTTGGTTTATTATCTCCTGGTGTTTGGATCTTTTGCAAAGGCCTTGTTTGTAACCCTTCAGATTCTAACATAGTCGTCTTCCCCTTGCATGCCTTGTATAGAAGAATGGTGCTTTAATTATAAAACATGCGGCAACAGAGAGATGGAATAGGTACTGAGGAATAGAAAGGCATGACATATTGACATGTATTCCCTCCATCCGGAAAAAAATGGATGGGTCTAGGCGTATTTCAGTTCTAGATACATCCATTTTTATCAATTTCGGCAACATGTAATCCGGACGGAGGGAGTATGGTGTAAGAGCTAGGGATACGACAGGACAACACAGCAAAAAAACTAGTTGAATGTAAAATTGTATGCTAGCGGAATACGTACAGAAATAACAAGGCAACATACACGTGTATGATTGGGAAAATAAGATGGCATTGTAACAAAGCACTAGAACAACACTTCAATGTAAAAAAACATGGTATGGTACACAGATGAAGTACATACTGATGAATAACAATGCATAAGATATTCAGAAGCATGATGTCCAAATTAAGCAGATGGCATTGCGATAGAGTAGAATGACAATACTTGAATTTGAAAACATGTTATCATGAATGGAGTAGGTACTAAAAAAACAGGAAGGCATGACATATTTACATGCATGATTAGCATGCTAAGCACATGGCATTGCAACAAAGTAGATACACTCCAGGACATTATATGCATGTTGTACCCATATCACAGGCCAAGTTAGAGCAAGGACCTTGTGGGGTGAAGAGGATTCATCATCTTTCTACAAGTCTTCTGAAGAACTGCCTTTACATGTTCCATCATATTGGGTATCATTGACATCAAGTTTATTGGCCTTTACATTGCTCCGTGAGGTTCTTGTGGATATATCAGTGCATGCAATTATATCTGACATGCATGGAAGACAACTAGTAGTTAGATTTATGTAATGAGTGCCTGTAGGAGACGACATAAATAGTAGGACCGGGGTTAACTAGCAGCAACAGGTCTCATAAACTAAAGGGAGAACATAGATGAAAGCTATAGAATATGTATCATTTGTACTCGAGATTAACTAGATGGCACAGAAAAGTATTAAAGAGCAACATAGGAAATACTAGAAGTGGTATAATACTATAATCACCAGCCTGTGGGATAGCATTGGCTGATGGATGATAACTATGGAACAATGTTACCTAAAGAACAAGTATCTTAGCTGAACTATGGAACATCGTTAACTCCTGAACAAGACCCGTAAGAGATCAGCATGAATATACAATGAAATGTGATGATCTATTTTCCATGCTTAGATGAATAACAAAGCCATAAATGTTGCACACAAGTAAGATGAGGGTACAACCTATCGGGCTGCCATCCATAGGAGTGAGCATCATGTGCTGACTTGTCGATGGCCCTGCAGTTGTTGTGGCTGTGCATGTCGGGCACGCGCATTCGATGCAGGGAACTCTTGAGTGGGGACTATAGCTCCGTTCTGGTGTATGCTTCCCTTGTTGGAGCAGCTGCGGTGAGTCGGAAGACGGTGTGTCTGAAGATGCAGATAACGCATAATGTTAAGAACGACATATCTCTTTGATCTGAAGAAATACACTAAGAGATCAACAACAAGGTACGAGAGTGGTCACACGTCTGTTGACTGAAGACTAAATTGGGGTCACACGATTTTATTTTATTTTGATACTGTCCAATCTACGCCGAATGGCTGGCCGTCTTGTGCCTCCCGACTGACACTGTTCGGAATCTTCCCCGAAGAGCCAGCGACCAACGGCAGAGCAGCCTGCCTCCGCCGTCCGTGGCCCCGGCCAAAACCCCGCTGCCCGCCCCACCGCACTGCCGTGGTTGTGCCGCCCCCGGGCCAATCCACAAAGACTCCCCGTCATCCAAATCCGGTGGCGGCAGTACCTTCAACCCACGTAACTCTAAAAGATAGCCATCTAAGTGCTGCTTCCGCGGCGAACTTGCGGCCCCGCACCCTTATGTTAGACACCAGCCAGCCGGCAACCTAGGAGCTCCGCCGCCTCGAGGGGTGCTGCTTCCCATTGCAAATCGATTGGCCCAGAATAAAATTCAGACAACTGACGCCTAAATAAAGTGATTTGAGATGAGGGTGCGACCTATCTGGCGGCATGGTGAAGTAGGCAGGTCCAGCTGCCGAGTCGATGAGGTCGGCATGGTTGCGGTGGTGATCGGCGGCAGGAAAAGAGCAATGTCGCTACGGTCAACGGCTACGCCGAAGCAGCGCCAGGACTCTGGATGGATCCGAAGTTGGAGCCGCTCCGGCGCCATGAACAACGGTGGGGGTGAATCGGCTCCGGTACTATTCACGCGGCCGTCGTCGAGGCAGCACCAGCAGCACGGAGTAAGAGGCACATGGCCCAGTGCACGACGGCAAATGGACAGCGTCTCCGGCATTAGGAAGGAGGGCGGCTGTGAAATTGGTGCGGTGGGGGCGCCATGGAGGTGGGGCTGAGGTTTCGCCGCTCGGGAGAAGGGAGCTTCCCGAGGAGAAGG
>NC_057800.1:598578852-598594696 GCF_018294505.1 Triticum aestivum | reverse complement strand
CATATCTTACGGTCGCATTTGTCTGAAATGTGAGGTGGAGTTACAGTTCTACCCTTGCCTATAGGCTTCTCGGCTTGGGTCTGTGTACTAAGGGTCGGGGATAGTAGAGTAACTTTGCTTCTCCCCAAATAGTGGGCGAGAGCGATTTCGGGCGAGGAGGGCGTGTTTTGAACTATAGTGGGCGCGAGCGATTTCGGGTGAGGAGAGCGTGTTTTGAAATAGTGGGCGCGAGCTATTTCGGGCGAGGAGAGCGTGTTTTGCTGACCATGGTTTATGAATTATTCGACACATGTCATTTCGGCTAAGGAGAAGGCACGGTTGGATGAAGTTACGAACCTACCCTCGATGTACAACGGGCCAATTGATGCATGTCCCACATAGGACGGTAATTTCGCATCTCCCATTTATTTGCTCGGGCGAATTCCACCGAGCAGAGAGGATGTTTAATGGTTCGTTCAAATTTTGGGAGAACGAGCATCCACCTCTACCTTACCAAGTCGATTCGGATCAAATTTTGAAATATTAGCTTGCCACTTCTTTTTTAGATGGAGAGATGATGCTCGGGAGTAATGTGTTTTTACATGCTCGTTGCTAGCTATTTACTATATGACAAATAGTTGACCCACTCAAAAACGCGAACCAAACCCAAAATGAAATATCTCGATTCAATGAAATATCTCGATTCAATGAAATAGCTCGTTCAGTAGGTCAAAATAGTGAACTAAATCCAAAATTTAACACCTCAATCGAGTAGCATGTTGTACAGTATTATAGTACTCCATGAACATGTTGAAAGTCAAATTAATGAACTTGTTTGATATACGCATATATCCGTTCATGTGTGGATTGCAGACAACATGTTCTCCAATTTAAATATTTGAATGCAAGTTTATATCAAAACATGGTTTATATCAGTCTTTGATGCATAAAATGCGACCTCCCCCTCTCCCAGACTCCTGTTCTCTCTCTCTCTCGCCGACAATCTTCAATTCTGTCGCACGCATCCGACACAAAAACCTTGTTGGTCCCTCTCCCTTTCTCTCCATCTCTCTCTCTCTCTCTCTCTCTCTCTATGTGTGTGTGTTGGGGGGGGGTCTTTCTAGTTCGCATGCATATATACACCATCTATAGGTCTCTCTCGCACACTATGTTTGATACTCTAGCTAGTCCAAGCTAGATATCTTGGGTGCACTCATCGTACGCACACATATTCCTTGGCTCTTTGCCTGTAACTCTCTCACGCACCACTATGTCGTCTCGGAGCTCTCCCCCCCCTCTCAAACTCTCCATCCACCTGGGTCACACATACACATGCATATCTCACTCGCACTCGATAGGCCCATCAAAAACTCTATCTCTCCCCCTCGTTCTCTCTCCATCTCACACGCGCACACACACAATATCATGCCCAGCTAGCCAAGTATGATGGTCTCTCACTCAATTGTAGGCACACGCAGTCCCCCCTACATGTATATGACTTGCTAATCTTAGTCTCGATCACAAGCATGTGCATGGTCTATCTTGATTTCTCTCGGGGCATCTTTCTATCGCGCACGCACTCCCTCGATCTCCCACCCATATAGTCCCCTCACAATCTTGACGTGATCTCTCTATCACAAACACACCCTCTCTCCCTCCCCATGCGTCCATGCCATCCATGTGTCCCTCTCGACCTTTGTTCCTTGTTGGCCACACCTCTATTGGACATGTGCTACAGGGGTGTCTCTCTCCCTTGCAAACAATCAAAAACTAGCTATCTTCATGTGTCTCCTCGCCTCGCTTTTCCATCTCAGAGATGCATGCGTGATATGTTTGCATAACAAACGAAAAAACACACACACTCTCTCTCTAATTTATCGTTTGTTGTCACTTTCTCTTTCACACACATACTCTTTTTGCACACTTACTCATTCTCCTTCACACGCACTTGATCTGTCTCGACTGAGGCACTCTCCTCGGTCCATAGCATACAGATTTATTGAAAAGTCAAACATCACAAAGTTTGACCATGTACGTGGAGAAAAAGAATTACATCTAGTACGGCAAACATATACCATTAGATTCACCATGAGATGTAGTTTTGTATGATGTATCTTTGGTATTGTAGATATAAATAACATTTGCGTAAACCTGATCAAAGTTTCCAAAGTTTGACTTCTAAAAAATTTAAATGCACTGCATTATCGAGCGGATGGAATATCTCTTTCCCCCTCTCAGCTATCTGACGCACCACTCAACCTTATCGGGGCTCCTCAATCTCTCTCAAACTTTATTGGTCAGTTTTGTTCGTGACCTAACCCTCATGCCTTGATGGCCGGTACTGCCTGGTGCGGACGTGAGATGTAAAATATTTCTGCCTGGCCAGGCTTGTGTAGAGCTGAAGCGTTTGGTTCATGCCTGGGCCAGGAAAAGCATCAACGTCCCATCAATCAATCCATGCATCAATTATTTAATGCTAATATCCATCCATGTTGCTGTTAGCCTCGTGGCCACACGACCAGGCACGGCTAGGCGTTGGAAATCGGTCGCCTGGGCCAGGCTACTTGCAGTGTCTGGAGTTCAGCCAGGCTAATTAAAGTGCAAGGGAACCCAGGCCAGGCGGGCTTTGTTTTTCACAGGGTAGCAACCAAACAAGCATGCATGAAATCCAGCCACAACCCCAGGCCAGGCAAAAGATGCTCAGGACGCAAGCCAAACTGGCCTTATATCTCCCTGGTTCACACATACACATGTCTCGCTCGCACTATACATATAGACCCATCCAACACTCTCCGCCCTTGTTCTCTCTCCATGTGACACGCACCCCCCTAAGTACCATCATCCCTCAATCCATCGTAGGCGCAAGCACTCCCCCCCTCGATCCTAAGTATGATTATCTCTTACTAGCCATCAGGAACACATGTATTGTCTTCTTCCATCCATACGTCTATCTCGATAGATCTCGGGGCATCTTCTATCGCGCACACACCTTGTCACTTGATCTCCCACCCATGTAGTCCCATCACGATCTCCGGGGGATCTCTTTATGACAAACATACACTCTCTCATCCCCATGTCTGCATTTTCTCCGTACGTCTCTCTCGACCTCTCTCCCTTGTTTGTCAGACCCCTCTTGGCTACGTTCTAGGGGTCTTGCTCTCTCGGTTCCAAACAACCACACACTATCTCCTCACCTTGCCTCCGTTGTCGAAGATGCATGCGTGATATGTTTGCATAAGACACGCACGCTTTTTCTCTACTTCTATCGTCTGTTGTCCATGTCTCTTTCACACACACACACACACACACACACACACACACACACTTTTTTCACTCTCTCTCTCTCTCTCTCTCTCTTGTTAGGGACTCTATCACGTCCATAAGCATATGGATGTTTTGAAAAGTCAAACCTCATAAAAGTTTGACCAGGTACATGTGGAGAAAAACATTTACATCTGGAACGATCATTAGATTCATCACAACATGTACTTACTTCATACTATCATTTATCTTTGGTATTGTAGATATAAGTAATTTCTTTATAAACTTGGTCAAAGTTTCAAAAGTTTGACTTAAAAAATGTTGGAACTACATTATCGAACGGAGGGAGTAGCTCTTTCTCTCTCTTTTCTATCTCTCACGGGCCTCCCCTCTCAGTCGAACTCTCTATACCGACGGATTATACGCTCACTGTGTCAGTGTATAGCTCCATATATTGTTTAGTTGACCGGTCAACCAATCCATACGCTTCCTTGTCAGCTCGTATTATGTATCTTCGTGTGCTGGCCCATGTGGCAGTGGGTGAAAATAAGTAAACTAGAGGCCCATCTGACACGCGGTGAAGTAAACAAAGTTGAAACCACTCGGGGTAGCACCCCGCATGCTAGTAAATTGAGGGCGCATTGAGGACAAACTTCTTGAGCGGGAAGGACGCACTCGCGCACAATTCACCACTGCGCGGCGACATGCACAGAAGGACGCACTCGCGCACACCCAGCACACGTGTACACCGGCGTCGCTGCCGGTTCAGATGGACGGTGAGGCAGCCAACAAGCGGATGCGGCTCGAGCCAAAACCGCATCCGGCGAGCCTGGACTTCATCAGCAGCCTCCCCAACGACACGCTGCTCGTCATCATCGGCCTCCTCCCCACCAAATCTGCCGTGCGGACCGCCCTGCTCTCCCGGTGGTGGCGCCCCCTCTGGCGCTGCGTTCCCCTCAACCTCACCGTCGATAGCTGCCTCTGCGACAGGGATTGCAAATGCATGGCCGCAGTCTCCAAGATCCTTTCATCGCAGCCTGGGCTAGCCAAACGCCTTGACATCTGCATGTTCAGTACCAACTGCAAGGCCCAACCCAAGTTCAATGAGTGGTTCTTATCCCCCGCCCTAGATCAGCTCGAGGAGCTCAGCTTTGAACCTAGACGATGTCGCTCTCTGCCGCCGTCCGTGCTCCGCCTCACGCCAATGCTGCACCGCGCCAGCTTCAGCTCCTGCTATCTTCCCCAGATTAATGCCGCGCCCGCTATTCTTCTCCCTCAACCTAAGAAGCTCGACCTCTTCGACGTTGTCATCTCAAAGAAGGCTATGGAGCACCTGCTCCGCAGCTGTACTGCGCTCGAGTACCTTCGTCTTGAGTAGATCCACGGGTTCATTAGCCTCCACATCGCCTCGACGAATCTCCGATGGATTTATGTGTCTTGCTGGCCCCGCAACAAGACATCAATTGGGAAGAGATCACTCCAGCTGTTCCACATTACGGTCATTGAGAATGCGCCTTTCCTTGAGAGATTGCTTGTATCGGATCTAGAAGGTCCAACAAAAATCAGGGTCACTGACGCGCCGAAATTGACAGCGTTGGTGTACTCGTCTGCCAAATTCTCCGAACTCTTTATTGGATCCGTAATCGTTCAGCTACAACACTCATCTTCTTCTCCGTCTTCTTGAAATTCACATTTTTAAATTTCTTCTTGATGTATTTACGACCGTCTTCCAGAAAATGATTCCCACAAGCTTGACCCAGTCCATGCGCACAATGAAGATCTTAGCACTAAAATCTATCGGCCCCAATCTGGATCAAGTTGTTGGATTCCTTACATGCTTTCCGTGCACGGAGAAGCTACTCATCGAGGTGAAACTTCTTTCCTATAAGTAAACGGTAATCACAATGTAGCTCAATTTTTTCGTAATTTTCCCAAATTACGATGACAAGCGTAGTGTTCAAAACTGCATCTACGTACTGCACCGAAAGAAATGTTTTTAGTATTTTTTTCTCACGTGATCACCTGCATCATTTTTATGCTGTACTACTATAGTAGCCTAGGCTAGTCATAGTGGAAAGTAACTTATGGTTACCCTAAGAGCAAGTACTACCTCCGTCCTGGTTTACTCTTCCAATTTTGTAGTATCAAAATTTGACCATAGATTTAACTGACAAAATGTTAATGCATGTAACTAAGAACTATATCGTTGGATTCGTATTTGAACACAATTTCAAATGGTGTAATTTTTAGTGACATGCATTGGCATTTTCTTAGGTAAATCTATGGTCAACATTTTATACTAAATATGAGGTAGTATTACAAAAGTGGGCTATGTAGGCCAAAACATGTGCCAAATTCACTTGTGATGCATTTGGCATCGATGCCCCTCCATTGCTCACCTGGTGTCCCAATCTGGATCACATACTTTGCTCCGGTGCCAAATTAACTCACGCAATGAAAAAACACTGCGTGGGAGAGAGAGAGGACCGAGGCATTAAAAAAACACTTGTTTGGGAGAGTGAGAGGCTGGTGTAGTTGGTTTGATTGATTTGTTTATACATGTGGGTCTGTGTGCATAGCGGTGCCAACTCTCTCACATCGCGAGAGCGGTGCCAAAATCTTTTGATTTGACATTGATGCGTATTATGTGGCATACTTTTGCAAAATATGGCATCGGCCACATAGTGGAAGGCAACAAATGCCCAAGCTCTTCACGTGCTCCTAGTTAAATGAGAGGAAACAGAGAGAGAGAGAGTGAAAAAATATCACCAGCCAGCCAACCCTATCGTATGAGCGAATGATATTGGTACCTCTTGATGACACGGCAATCTTATGCAGCCAGCTGCTCTAATATGTTCTCTTCCTTTGCAGATAAAAAAAGACCCGAAAGTGAAAAATGTGCTGCACTATAACAATCTCATCGAATGCCTTGATCTCCATCTTACAGAAATTGATTTGATCAACTACCGAGGCAGCACATCTGAGATTAAATTGGCCAGGTTCTTTGTTCTGGAGGCAAGTGTGCTCAAAGTGATGAGGTTTGGCGTTCTCTAGCGCAACAATGAATGGTGTGCTGATCACCGCAAGCGTCTAAGCCTAAATGACAAAGTCTCCGCAAAAGCTGAATTTGTTTTTGAAACATCAAGTGGCCATAGACTCAAAAACTTATTAACCCATTAGTGACTTGTCAGGGCGGTGGATTTTAGTTTGTACGATAATGCTGCATCCACCTAAAGTAACGAAAGTTCTTACGTAAACTTCCTAGTAATTCCCTCTTCGTAGGTGCAGCATTACTCCTAACATTTGTAATATCAGTTTAAAACTTGTAATATTGCCGTTTTCTATTCCTGCGTTTTCAAAATCCTGCGAATCAAACAGGTCCTGAGTTGGTGATGATGTTGTGCCTCCCATCTTTCAACAATAGCCGTCGGATCTAGATCTGACGCATACAAACCAAGCTTCTCCATTTTTGCAAAAAGATGCCCGCACTTTTTCCCTATTTACAAACAACTCCTTGTCTCTCACAATCAGCCTCATCTCCTCCCCACCACATCTAGGTGTAGAAGGCCGTGGAAAAATCTGGCGCGATGGCCGCTGCCGGAGCCGTCCACCCCCAATCTTGGTGTTCCGTGCAATGCACGGGCATCTACGCACGGGAAATTATGTCTAACACGGCTAGTTGTATGCAGGCTAGCTCTACAGCCATGATGATAGTGACTTCAGACAGTGAGGCTAACTATGGTATGCCGAACACAGCGCCTATACTCAGGTGTCATCTCCGGCGCAGGGTCTTGTCACTTCACTGTGAGGAGCAACACGTAATAATTTGACCAACGGGTAGTACAGTGCTAGTACTCCTACTACTATATAGGTAGTACTACTACATAGGTAGTACTACTACTAGTACTAGTAGCACCACCGTCTGGATTTAGGAGTACTACCACGTCCATCTGGATTTTAGTATTTGACTAGCAATATCTAGTAATGCATGTCACCAAAAATGTACTACTCCCTCTGTAAATAAATACATGGTGTTTTATTCCTATCGGCGAGAGAACTTAATGTTTTTTTGCTAACTAGAGTACTATAATAGGATTACATGCAATGAACTAAACTTGCCATTACTCTATACAATGATACTACAGTAATTATCTTACCTTTCGCATCAACTTCATAATTTTCATACGTACTCCATGCATGAATGGCGCGAGAACCAAACTTCTCATTACTCTAGGCAGAATCGTTATTTTCTATCTATCGGTCGTGCCATGGAGCAGAACCAAATTTTACAAGTTACGAGTTCAAAAGGAAAAGCCTGTCGTGTTTGCGTCGCGCCCCCACACGGTTGGTCCGGCATGCCGCTCAAGCGGGAATGCGTGCGGTGTTGCATTTTCACGTACAAGTGGGACCGCAGTTGAGCAAACCGACTATCGGCAAACCCCCACCCCGCCCTCCGCGCGATGGCTAAGAAAAGAGGATAGGAGGGAGAAGAGATGGCTGTAGCATGGACTCCAAGAAAATTGGTGTCGGATGGGACTCGTGTGGGTGGCGTGTGCCGTACTACTAGACGTGAGTGCTAGTTATGGCCCATTCCACCCCACTATATCAAGCCTATATCGAGGTACGTAGAACAAATTTCCTGCAGTCTGTGCTCAGCCCTCCTCTATATCTCTTCTCAGCCAGCCAGCGGACGTGCGGAGCCCATTGTCTGTTTGCTCACATGCGGCCCCACATGTCAGTGAAAATGCAAGAGGACCCACTGAACCTGCACATCTTTCACCTGGACGTGCTGGTGATGAAAAAAAAATCCAATAAAGATCTTCGGTGGCCACTTTTCGAGTTACTCAAGAATAGTAAGATTCTATTTACAGTTTAACCCAAGATGCACATCTCGTGGCTTCAACTACCACTCTATTTTCTTTCATGACACGACTTGGATGTTGGATGTCCCACGTGTCGGCAAAAGGAGGAAGAACCCGACTAAATCTTCGGTTCTGCTCTCGGATTAGACTAATTGTGCTAACTTAAAATTTTTATTGTGTACTCCCTCCGTTCCAAAATACTTGACTTCCATTTGTCCAAAAATGGATGTACCTATATACTAAGACATGTCTAGATACATATATATTTTCACAAATAGAAGGCATGTATTGTGCAACGGAGGGAGTAGAATGGATGTACCTATATACTAAGACATGTCTAGATACATATATATTTTGACAAATAGAAGGCATGTAGTATTGTGCAACAGAGGGAGTAGAATGGATGCAAGTTTTTGTAGTGGGAAGAAGAGTACATCCATATATTGATAGAGCGCAATTTAGTAGATGTTCTATCACTTTTAGCTAGTATAGAATAGAGACTAGACATGAGACTAGATGCGAGGAAGCAACGTCTACTTCTTTACACTTGAAGAAGAAAGAAGCACGCTAGATCGAGCCTCCGCAGATCAATAATGAATGCATCGAGAAGGCACTAATCCAACTTACAGGAGTAGTAAAATGTATTCTTGTGGTTCTTGTTTTCTTTGGTCTTTCTTTTATAGTGAAAATTATCGTTGGAGTTCGTACAAAACGGAGGTCCGTTTGGGGTCGTGCGTTGGAGTTGGCCTTACAAGTGGGACCGCAGTTAAGGAAACCGACTATCGGCAAACCCCCACCTCGCCCACCGCGCGATGGCTGAAGTTAGAGAAACGACGAGGTTGAAGAGATTGCTCTCGCACTGACTCCAAGAAATAATATGGTGTCAGATGGATGTCGTGGTGGTGGCGTGTGCCGTACTCCTGGACGTGAATGCTTGTTCTGGCCCATGCCACCCTACTACTCCTACTACTTACTCCTACTATATACTATACTACTAGTATATCGAGGATTCAAGGTGCTGGTTACGTACAACGAACACATTAACATATGGCTACAGTAAAAACACCCGCCCGACGTGCGAAGCATGTGAAGCTAGTACAAATAGTGTACTACTATTGTTGATTAGCCTCATCAGAAAACCTGTTGCAATGCACGTACAATTATGTATTCAGAAAATATTTTTTTGCCTCATCGAACCACTCACTCAGAGAAGCGACTCGAAAGCCATTCATAAATTTAGTAAGTTTATCACATGCATATCATTTTATTACATAGAACAACAGGTCATCAACCCACATCGACAACGAGGATACATTATAAATACTAAAGTTTTCACCACACAACAAATAACAAGCAATGAAATGAACTTCAACTCAACCATTCCTCGGAGTTGGAAACGCTTGCTTTGAACCACAAGTGATTCTCTGGGACGGGCCATGCATTGTCGATCTGGAGATCAACGCAAGACTGGTCATCCAGGCTGAAGCGGCCTACTATATCAGTACCAGGGTAGGGAACCACGCAAATGTCTGAGGTATAGACACAGTTGCTTCTCATAAATGTGTCAGCAGCGGCTGGATCGCCTTTCACCATCATCGAATAGTTTTGTCCAAGGAAGAGCGAGTTTTCTCCAAGACTATCAATTCTGTGCCAGGGAGAAGGAGTTGGCGCTAGCACACTAGTATCCATCCCGAATACCATGCAACGGGTGTTGGAATAGGTCCGAAGAGTGTGACCATGGGAGACTACACCTGCTTCCTTAGCAATAACATCATCAGTGGGCTGTATACACACAAGAAGAGGTGATCCATCGGAATTAGTTGCCATGCGCCAAAGAGTATATCGGCGCTTCTCGTCCTCATGCTCGTGATCATCACCATCGTCATCTCCACCTTGGTTATAAAAATCTTCAAGTATAGGTGGTGGGATGTTCACAGGACCTTGGAAACACAAGAAGAAGGTTAATTCGTAAAGGGAAACTTGCTAACCCGCATGCATGTGGATGAAACAATTATAATTATGGTGGAAGAAAAACGTACTGAAACAACGAGGATGCCATGCAAAAACAGTGCCACGAGTGGTGGCAGCAAACACAAGGCCCTCGTATTGAATTGCATCACAGTACTCATCCGTGTACAGAAACTGATTTTTGAGCAATATCCATCGAGTGAAACCATCAAGGATGGCAACCAGCTTGTCGAAGATAGTAACAACATCATAGTTTTTCTAATTCGAAGAGCGATTGGGAACTCGACAAATTGCTATCTTCCATAGACGACAGTCACCATGATCGTATTTGAACATATGTAGATCATCTGTGTGCTCAACCTCAGGGCACTCGGAGATTTTTGGAAGTGGAATCCGCTGACGAGTGTACACATTCACAAGTTCCCACTCGCAATTGTACCCAATATAAACAACCCAATCTCCATTTGCGCCAGCCCAGGACATACCCTTAAGCGATGGCATCTTGACATCACACGTATCATTATCAAGCGGCATCAACTTGCATAAGGCAAGGTCTCCGTCGTCCGCTCGCCAGCGAGCAGGGTCTTGACGAAGAAGATAGGGGAGATCAAACCGCTCCTTGACCCTTGGGTTCCTTGCAATGATGTTATTAGTTGAGTCGAGAATGGGCTTGAACGAACCTGCCATGCTAGCCGAGGTGATGACGTCGCACCGATCAATGAGTTCCTCCACCACATCATCTTTCAGATCGGGGCAAGAATAACGGGGTCGTTTCCAGCCTGTTCCCTCCATGGAGAAGACGATCGAACAAGGGCAGAAGAAAGGGTGAAGGGCTGAAGGAAAATGGAGGAGGGAGAGGAAGAGCATGCGACAACAGTTCCAAATCGAGAGGGAAAGGCGAAGAGTCGGTGGACGGATGCGAGTTTTCCACGGTTCACGAAGAGGCGCCCCAGCCTACATGTCCATTCGGAAATACTCCTACTACTCGCCGTTGTCTCACTGATATGTTGGAACGGGACCACATGTCAACGAAACATGGCGTGTAATTTCTCGTGCAAAATGCGATCTGGCCGCGTTGGCCCGAGGTGCCGCATTAGTTATCGACCTTTATTTTTTTAATGGCGTGCCGATCAGTTTTGAAGCACGACTAACTGGTACTGTATGCAGAGAAAATATAAACTACTCTACCACTACCCCACCTCTAGTACTAGTAGTATAAAAAAGATATATAGGCTGGAGCTTCAGCGCTTTCTTGCTATGGGCTGCCCACTTGCTTCTCACACTACCACCCTCTCTCCAGATCTAAAAACACGGCCCCTCTCTCCCTCCTCATCAGTGGTCACGGATCCGCCGGGGAAGAGAAGGACGTGCAGCGTTGACGCACTCGTCGTCGGCGAGCGAGGTCACGCACTGACGACAAGGATGTCCTCTCAGACCTAGCGCCCGCGCGGGATGGCCTCCGTCCCCAAGCTCGCTGCCGTAGTGTGTGCGGAGGACGACGGCCACGAGCGAAGCCACTTCCTGCCGACCCTCAGGTATGCTACCTCTTTTCGAGCCATAACCTTGTTCTATTACCCCATCTACTACGTCGTTGCATGTGGATCTTTTTCCACTCCACCATCTTCCCAATTTGCTATCCTCTACTCTGCCGGCCACGCAGACGAAAACCATAATTTGCACTATTAAAGGAAACCCTACTTCATGCAGACTAATCCATGTCTGGGTTGAATAAGGAAAGGAAGGGAGACTACACTATCCAAGAGAGTAGGCATCGAACCCGCATCTAGGTTGAAAAGGGGAAAATCAGTAGCTAAGGAACGAGTCTCGTGTCTCTTGGTTGAAGAAGGGTAGAAAGGCATGACAACGCAATAGAGAATGACCGGGTCGATCGGTTTGTTGTCCTCGCATAGGAAAAAGGTGGCTAAAGAGAACAAAAATGGGACCGTAATCCACATATGCTGCCTGGATATTTGTTGCTCTGGGCAACCATACCTCCCTCACCACTCTGCGTCTGTGGAGGTACATCGTACTGGTGCGCCCATTGTCCGAATGGGCCTCCCATACTCTTATAGCCACTTTTTTGGCTGTTAGTATAATGCCAGCAGTCGAGTCAAGCAATGCTACTGCTAAAGTGATGCCACATTTAACTAATGCCGCTCTCAGTCTAATGCCACCCATAAATTTAAGCAATGCCATTTAATGTCACTGGATTATTTCAGGGTTAGCTGTTGATTGTGGATGTATTAAAGATTTTTCAGCTAAGGCATTCTAATGCTGTTGCACAGCCAGTATACCAACGATGAAACTTGTTACTCCCGTCAGATTTTTGCACTGTTAATTCTTATAGATTACATACCTCACTTTCATGAGATAAGTTAATTGTTTTGTACAGTGTCACCAAAATGCCAAGGCGCTGATGTCATTTTATTTTGGTTAAACTGTGCAGGCAATTATGAAGACAAGAGGAAAGGTCAAGAGTGGGCACCTCCTCCTCCGGCTGTTCTCTTGAGGAGGTCTGTATGTTTGTCTCTAATGCATGTCGACTACATACCTGACATCATGATGTAATGTTAAGTCAGTTCCTTTTGTACAGTGTCACTGAATTGTCAAGGCAGTGATGGCATTTTATTTTAGTAGAACTGCACAAAATTTTCTTAAAAGAAGAGGAAAGGTCAGGAATGGCTCACTTTTCCAGAAAAAACTATGTATGCCTTCCTCACATCAGCCGCTGTTGCTTTATTTATTCCTTCAAACAGGTGGTTAGAAACAGTCTTGCTACCTTTTCCCATTAAGAAATTGGAATGCTTCTATTTGTGAGTCTATGCTTCAACTAGTGCCACTTTTAGAGTAATCACACTTTCAATATCTATGCAAACAGGGATGCTCGATTTTAGTGGAACTGCACAAAAAGTCCAACTGGTTCAACATTAGGAGCATGTTTTTTTCCCAACCTTTATATCCAATTGGTGGAACTATGAGCTGTTTATTACGAAGGTACATGGTTTGCTACTATCTTGCTACTCTTTTTGTACTGTCATTAGATAGTAATACTAGTGGTTTGCATGTGAATTTATTGGCAGGGTGGGCCTACATTGGAGGTGCAGGACAGGATTCAATGAGTCGATGCTCAATTACAGTTGTATCGATTTCACCTCTTCCATCGCTGCAAACATGGATATCCTTGGTCTGATGAATAATAGGCGCTATATTTCTACTCTCAATCGGCAAATCAATTCAGTATGAAATTGTCCAGGGCAAAACATAACTGTATCAGATTGTCCAGTGCAGATCATGACAGATGCTAAGTGGAAGAGACATGTTTAAACCGAAAATACAAGGTTTGGTATATGTTTACTAGCTGCTTGATATTTGTGCAGATAGAGATGTCTGCCCATTGCTATTTGGCAAACCAACAAAGTGCCCGCAATTTTGGTTGAACTGCACAAGAGAATAGTATATTCACTGCATGCAGTGCCATTTGAAAATAGACACAGAAAGATTGGATATTCACTTCATGGACTGCAGAAAAGTAGTATTGTACTATTTATTGGCCAACACTAGGTGCTTCATTGCTTTGGTCTGATTATACAATGGGCATCATTTTGCCTAAGTTAAAGTTTGTATTCTGAAAATAGTCTTGCTGTGTGATCGAGAGAAGACCAAATCATATTGCAGTGGATGTTCCTCCATCATGTTTGGTTCATTCTCAGGGTTCCAGCTGTTGGTGAAACCACTTACGTTTGCAAGAGGAATTGTAGACTTCACAAACAAATTTGTATTTCAGTCTGTACTGAATGTTGGCCAAGAGAAGCATCCATGTTAGTAGGAAGAACAGATGTTTTTTCTAGATCTTTGCTTTTGGAGCTACATATTTGTATATGATCTGTGAGTCATTGAGATGCATTAACATGTTGATCTTATGTATGGTAATCGTACTAGTTAGTTTTAGTTGTGACGCAAGATCCGAAGTGGCTGATCTTTGCTTTTGGATCTACATATTTGTATATGATCTGTGAATCATTGAGATGCATTAACAGTTACTTATTTCTGTTCGCTCAGTGTTTACAAGTTACTGATCGATCACTAGCTAGCCTACAAATGCGCTCCTCGCAGTTTTATTTGCGACGCAAGATGCAAAGTAGCAGTTTTTTGAATAAAAATTCCTACCTCTGAAGAAACTGAAGCTACACTATCGATCCAACACGGATAAAAATGCCTACCTCTGAAGAAACTGACAAGCTACACTATCGATCCTACATGAATAAATAGCGGATCACGCATGTACTACCTCCTTTCCGGTTTGCAGGGCTCAATTCAAGAAATGACCTACTCGATCCTACACGAATAAATAGCGGATCACGCACGTACTAGTACCTCCTTTCCGGTTTGCAGGGCTTAATTCAAACCTCTCACCAACCAAGGTACTCCCTCCGTCTGAGTTTATTAGTCCCGTGAGCAAAGCAGCAAGACCAAGGCATGGCAATAATTAACGGCATGCAGAAGTTTAAGCCTAATAAATTCCAGCGATTTAAGTGGCTGCATGCGTGCCCTCGGCATGCAGAAGTTTAAGCCTAATTAATTCCAGTGATTTAAGTGGCTGCATGCTGCTTCGCGTACTGCCTGCGGGCGATTTTGAGTGCCTGCATGTAGCCGGCCGTAATTAAGGCAGCTAACTGATGCGAAAAAACATACACTTTAAATCCATGGAATCATTCTTGACAAGGAGGAACATGATTCGAGTGCACTCATTTGACCGCCATGCCAGCGTGCGACCCAGACGGGACGGGATGGCACAGTCATAATTTCAGTTTCTCTAGTTTTCCATGGCAAGCTGGCGCACTAAGCCATTATGCATTGAATTTCGATGACCGTCGCGCTACCTTCCGCCTATAAGTACTGTTTCCCGGCCTTCTCAAGTGCCACCGTGACCCAACTCGCCATATCCTCATAAGCCCCCACCGGCCCGACGTCGCTCGCCACGTCCGCCATGCCCCCGCCCGTCCGCGGTAGGCGACGCTGGAGGTGGTCACCACCGGAACTAGTGTTCGGGTTTTCACCGGAAGGCAGACGGAGGGAGGGAGGCATTCTATCTGTCTTTAGATGGAAATGCGAAGATTGAGGAGTTGTTGGAGCGCGACCACATGGCGGAGGAGCAGGAGTTGTTGGAGCGCGACCACCTGGCGGAGGAGCAGCGTATCGCCGATTTGCGCCGCCAGCGGGACATGGAGCAGCAGTGCACCGATGCTCTGAGTCGGGAGCAGAGCGCCCGCAACTGGGCGGACTACGTGGAGGCTGGCGCCAGGCAAATAGCCCTGGAGGCTGTCGGGCACACACGCGTTCGCGACGCTGATTTTTACTACCAGCTCGTCAAGTGGGTTTCCCGCTTGGAAGCCGAAGCTTCGATGGACCACGCCGGCATGGAAAAGGCCAACGTGCGCGAGCAACGCTCCCTATCGCACCTCTAGCAAGTCCGAGGCGAGGCGGAGGACGCCAGTGCCGGCGTTTAGCATGGACAGCAGATGGCGACCGGAATCGTCAAGTTAGCTAAGAGTAAGTTAGTACTTGTACGCTACTAGAGTGTTAGTGGGAGTAGATAGTTCACTTGGCTATGATGGTTGTCAATGTGGAAGTTCAGTACTCTATATGTGGATCAGACCTGTTACTTTGCTCTGAATGTTGAACTTTCCGTTTGAACGTATTGAATGGCTATTTTTTTAAATGGGTTGTATTTCTCCTCCACGGTTTATAGGCTGACTTGTGGGCCTAGCAAGTTG
>NC_057800.1:598541903-598544894 GCF_018294505.1 Triticum aestivum | reverse complement strand
ATTGCGATAGAGTAGAATGACAGTACTTGAATTTGAAAACATGTTATCATGAATGGAATAGGTACTGAAAAACAGGAAGGCATGACATATTTACATGCATGATCAGCATGCTAAGCACATGGCATTGCAACAGAGTAGATACACTCCAGGACATTATATGCATGTTGTACCCATATCACAGGCCAAGTTAGAGCAAGGACCTTGTGGGGTGAAGAGGATTCATCATCTTTCTGCAAGTCTTCTGAAGAACTGCCTTTACATGTTCCATCATATTGGGTATCATTGACATCAAGTTTATTGGCCTTTACATTGCTCCGTGAGGTTCTTATGGATATATCAGTGTGTGGAATTATATTTGACATGCATGGAAGAAAACTAGTAGTTAGATTTATGTAATGAGTGCCTGTAGGAGACGACATAAATAGTAGGACCGGGGTTAACTAGCAGCACCAGGTCTCATAAACTAAAGGAAGAACATAGATGAAAGCTACAGAATATGTATCGTTTGTACTCGAGATTAACTAGATGGCACAGAAAAGTATTAAAGAACAACATAGGAAATACTAGAAGTGGTATAATACTATAATCACCAGCCTGTGGGATAGCATTGGCTGATGGATGATAACTATGGAACAGTGTTACCTAAAGAACAAGTATCTTAGCTGAACTATGGAACATCGTTAACTCCTGAACAAGACCCGTAAGAGATCAGCATGAATATACAGTGAAATGTGATGATCTATTTTCCATGCTTAGATGAATAACAAAGCCATAAATGTTGCACACAAGTAAGATGAGGGTACAACCTATCGGGCTGCCATCCATAGGAGTGAGCATCATGTGCTGACTTGTCGATGGCCCTACAGTTGTTGTGGCTGTGCATGTCGGGCACGCGCATTTGATGCAGGGAACTCTTGAGTGGGGACTATAGCTCCCTTCTGGTGTATGCTTCCCTTGTTGGAGCAACTGCGGTGAGTCGGAAGACGGTGTGTCTGAAGATGCAGATAACGCATAATGTTAAGAACGACATATCTCTTTGATCTGAAGAAATACTCTAAGAGATCAACAACAAGGTACGAGAGTGGTCACACGTCTGTTGACTGAAGACTTAATTGGGGTCACACGATTTTATTTTATTTTGATACTGTCCGATCTACGCCGGATGGTTGGCCGTCTTGTGCCTCCCGACTGACACTGTTCGGAATCTTCCCCGAAGAGCCAGCGACCAACGGCAGAGTAGCCTGCCTCCGCCGTCCGTGGCCCCAGCCAAAACCCCGCTCCCCGCCCCACCGCACTGCCGTGGTTGTGCCGCCCTCGGGCCAATCCACAAAGACTCCCCGTCATCCAGATTCGGTGGCGGCAGTACCTTCAACCCACGCAACTCTAAAAGATAGCCATCTAAGCACTGCTTCCGCGGCGAACTTGCGGCCCCGCACCCTTACGTTAGACACCAGCCAACCGGCAGCCTAGGAGCTCCGCCGCCTCGAGGGGTGCTGCTTCCCATTGCATATCGATTGGCCCAGACTAAAATTCAGACAACTGATGCCTAAATAAAGTGATTTGAGATGAGGGTGCGACCTATCTGGTGGCATGGTGAAGTAGGCAGGTCCAGCTGCCGAGTCGGTGAGGCCGGCGCAGTTGCGGTGGTGACCGACGGCAGGGAAAGAGCGATGTCGCGACGGTCGACGGCTACGCCGAAGCAGCGCCAGGACTCTGGATGGATCCGAAGTTGGAGCCGCTCCGGCGCCATGAACAACGGTGGGGGTGAATCGGCTCCGGTACTGTTCACGTGGCCGTCGCCGAGGCAGCACCAGCAGCACGGAGTAAGAGGCACACGGCCCAGTGCACGACGGCAAATGGACAGCGTCTCCAGCATTAGGGAGGAGGGCGGCTGTGAAATTGGTGCGGTGGGGGCGCCATGGAGGTGGGGCTGAGGTTTCGCGGCTCGGGAGAAGGGAGCTTCCCGGGGAGAAGGTGATTTGGCGCCCACGAGGTATGAATGGGGTCGGGCGGGGGGGAATTGGGAGGGGAGTGGAACCATGTCTTACGGTCGCATTTGTCTGAAATGTGAGGTGGAGTTACAGTTCTACCCTTGCCTATAGGCTTCTTGGCTTGGGTCTGTGTACTAAGGGTCGGGGATAGTAGAGTAACTTTGCTTCTCCCCAAATAGTGGGAGGGAGCAATTTCGGGAGAGGAGGGCGTGTTTTGAACTATAGTGGGCGCGAGCGATTTCGGGCGAGGAGAGCGTGTTTTTAAATAGTGGGCGCGAGCTATTTCGGGCGAGGAGAGCGTGTTTTGCCGACCATGGTTTATGAATTATTCGGCACATGTCATTTCGGCCGAGGAGAAGGCGCGCTTGGATGAAGTTACGAACCTACCCTCGATGTACAATGGGCCAATTGATGTGTGTCCCACATAGGACGGTAATTTTGCGTCTCCCATTTATTTGCTCGGGCGAATTCCACTCAGCAAAGAGGATGTTTAACGGTTCGTTCAAATTTTGGGAGAACGAGCATCCACCTCTACCTTACCAAGTCGATTAGGATCAAATTTTGAAATATTAGCTTGCCACTTCTTTTTTAGATGGAGAGATGATGCTCGGGAGTAATGTGTTTTTACATGCTCGTTGCTAGTGATTTACTATATGACAAATAGTTGACCCACTCAAAAACACGAACCAAACCCAAAATGAAATATCGCGATTCAATGAAATAGCTCGTTCAGTAGGTCAAAATAGTGAACTAAATCCAAAATTGAACACCTCAATCGAGTAGCATGTTGTACAGTATTATAGTACTCCATGAACATGTTGAAAGTCAAATTAATGAACTTGTTTGATATACGCATATATCCGTTCATGTGTGGATTGCAGACAACATGTTCTCCAATTTAAATATTTGAATGCAAGTTTATATCGAAACATGGTTTATATCAGTCTTTGATGCATAAAACGCGACCTCCCCCTCTCCCAGACTCCTGCTCTCTCTCTCT
>NC_057800.1:598538115-598541615 GCF_018294505.1 Triticum aestivum | reverse complement strand
CTCTCTTTGTGTGTGTGTTGGGGGGGGGGTCTTTCTAGTTCGCATGCATATATACACCATCTATAGGTCTCTCTCGCACACTATGTTTGATACTCTAGGTAGTCCAAGATAGATATCTTGGGTGCACTCATCGTACGCACACATATTCCTTGGCTCTTTGCCTGTAACTCTCTCACGCACCACTATGTCGTCTCGGAGCTCTTCCCCCCCTCTCTCGAACTCTCCATCCACCTGGGTCACACATACACATGCATATCTCACTTGCACTCGATAGGCCCATCTAAAACTCTATCTCCCCCCCTCGTTCTCTCTCCATCTCACACGCGCACACACACAATCTCATGCCCAGCTAGCCAAGTATGATGGTCTCTCACTCAATTGTAGGCACACGCAGTCGCCCCTATATGTATATGACTTGCTAATCTTAGACTCCATCACAAGCATGTGCATGGTCTATCTCGATTTCTCTTGGGGCATCTTTCTATCGCGCACGCACTCCCTCGATCTCCCACCCATATAGTCCCCTCACAATCTCGACGGGATCTCTCTATCACAAACACACCCTCTCTCCCTCCCCATGCGTCCATGCCATCCATGTGTCCCTCTCGACCTTTGTTCCTTGTTGGCCACACCTCTATTGGACATGTGCTACAGGGGTGTCTCTCTCCCTTGCAAACAATCACACACTAGCTATCTTCATGTATCTCCTCGCCTCGCTTTTCCATCTTGGAGATGCATGTGTGATATGTTTGCATAACAAATGAAAAAACACACTCTCTCTCTAAGTTATCGTTTGTTGTCACTTTCTCTTTCACACACATACTCTTTTTGCACACTTACTCATTCTCCTTCACACGCACTTGATCTGTCTCGACTGAGGCACTCTCCTCGGTCCATAGCATACAGATTTATTGAAAAGTCAAACATCACAAAGTTTGACCATGTACGTGGAGAAAAAGAATTACATCTAGTACGACAAACATATACCATTAGATTCACCATGAGATGTAGTTTTGTATGATGTATCTTTGGTATTGTAGACATAAATAACATTTGCGTCAACCTGATCAAAGTTTCCAAAGTTTGACTTCTAAAAAATTTAAATGCACTGCATTATCGAGCGGGTGGAATATCTCTTTCCCCCTCTCAGCTATCTGACACACCACTCAACCTTATCAGGGCTCCTCAATCTCTCTCAAACTTTATTGGTCAGTTTGGTTCGTGACCTAACCCTCATGCCTTGATGGCCGGTACTGCCTGGTGCGGACATGAGATGTAAAATATTTCTGCCTGGCCAGGCTTGTGTAGAGCTGAAGCGTTTGGTTCATGCCTGGGCCAGGCAAAGCATCAACGTCCCACCAACCAATCCATGCATCAATTATTTAATGCTAATATCCATCCATGTTGCCATTAGCCTCGTGGCCACATGACCCGGCATGGCCAGGCGTTCGAAATCCGTCACCTGGGCCAGGCTACTTGCAGTGTCTGGAGTTCAGCCAGGCTAATTAAAGTGCAAGGGAACCCAGGCCAGGCGGGCTTTGTTTTTCACAGGGTAGCAACCAAACAAGCGTGCATGAAATCCAGCCACAACCCCAGGCTAGGCAAAAGATGCTCAGGATGCAAGCCAAACTGGCCTTATATCTCCCTGGTTCACACATACACATGTCTCGCTCGCGCTATACATATAGACCCATCCAACACTCTCCGCCCTTGTTCTCTCTCCATGTGACACGCACCCACCTAAGAACCATAATCCCTCAATCCATCATAGGCGCAAGCACTCCCCCCCCCCTCGATCCTAAGTATGATTATCTCTTACTAGCCATCAGGAACACACGTATTGTCTCCTTCCATCCATACGTCTATCTCGATATCTCTCGGGGCATCTTCTATCACGCACACACCTTGTCACTCGATCTCCCACCCATGTAGTCCCATCACGATCTCCTGGGGATCTCTCTATGACAAACATACACTCTCTCCTCCCCATGTTTGCATTTTCTCCGTACGTCTCTCTCGACCTCTCTCCCTTGTTTGTCAGACCCCTCTTGGCTACGTGCTAGGGGTCTTGCTCTCTTGGTTCCAAACAACCACACACTATCTCCTCACCTTGCCTCCGTTGTCGAAGATGCATGTGTGATATGTTTGCATAAGACACGCACGCTTTTTCTCTACTTTTATCGTCTGTTGTCCATGTCTCTTTCACACACACACACACACACACACACACACACTTTTTTCACTCTCTCTCTCTAACTCTCTCTCTCTTATTAGGGACTATATCACGTCCATAAGAATATGGATGTTTTGAAAGGTCAAACTCAGAAAAGTTTGACCAGGTATATGTGGAGAAAAACATTTACATCTGGAATGATCATTAGATTCATCACAACATGTACTTACTTCATACTATCATTTATCTTTGGTATTGTAGATATAAGTAATTTCTTTATAAACTTGGTCAAAGTTTCAAAAGTTTGACTTAAAAAAATGTTGGAACTACATTATCGAACGAAGGGAGTAGCTCTTTCTCTCTCTTTTCTATCTCTCACGGGCCTCCTCTCTCACTCGAACTCTCTATACCGACAGATTATACGCTCACTGTGTCAGCGTATAGCTCCGTATATTGTTTAGTTGACCAGTCAACCAATCCATATGCTGCCTTGTTAGCTCGTATTCTGTATCTTCGTGTGCTAGCCCATGTGGCAGTGGGTGAAAATAAGTAAACTACAGACCCATCTGACACGTGGTGAAGTAAACAAAGTTGAAACCACTTGGGGTAGCACCCCGCACTCTAGTATATTGAGGGCGCATTGAGGATAAACTTCTTGAGCGGGAAGGACGCACTCGCGCACAATTCACCACTGCGCAGCGGCATGCACAGAAGGACGCACTCGCGCACACCCAGCACACAACACACACTAGCACACGTGTACACCGGCGTCGCTGCCGGTTGAGATGGACGGCGAGGCAGCCAACAAGCGGATGCGGCTCGAGCCAAAACCGCATCCGGCGAGCCTGGACTTCATTAGCAGCCTCCCCGATGACACGCTGCTCGTCATCATCGGCCTCCTCCCCACCAAATCTGTCGTGCGGACCGCCCTGCTCTCCCGGCGGTGGCGCCCCCTCTGGCGCTGCGTCCCCCTCAACCTCACCGTCGACAGCTGCCTCTGCGACGGGGATTGCAAATGCATGGCCGCAGTCTCCAAGATCCTTTCATCGCACCCTGGGCCAGCCAAACGCCTTGACATCCGCATGTTCAGTACCAACTAAAAGGCCCAACCCAAGTTCGACGAGTGGTTCTTATCCCCCGCCCTAGATCAGCTCGAGGAGCTCAGCTTTGAACCTGGACGATGTCGCTCTCTGCCGCCGTTCGCGCTCCGCCTCACACCAATGCTGCCCCGCGCCAACTTCAGCTCCTGCTATCTTCCCCAGATTAATGCCGCGCCCGCTCTTCTTCTCCCTCAACTCAAGCAGCTCGACCTCTTCGATGTTGTCAT